>NC_141883.1:24094776-24394776 GCF_030686135.1 Camelina sativa | reverse complement strand
CTGCAGCCACTTGGTCTCCTCCCGTGACTCCGGTTAACTTGTCCCCAGGCCAAACTCCGAATATGGTTCCCACTGTGAAATTAGTATCCACAATGCTTGATCCATCTAATGGATCAAATGCAACACTGAACCCACCTGTCCAACAAAGTTTCATAATCTTTAGATAAACATTTCCGCGCAATATAGGAACCTGGAACTGTCAATTAAATTTATACTTAAACTAACCTTCCACTGGACCTCCCATGTCTTGAAGCTCAGGTACTTCTTCAGAGCAAGCATACTTACACACATGCGAGTATTGCAAAGCCTAGATAAAACAAATACACAGAGCAAAACCTTATGATCCATTTTCTGATACAAAAATTTCTGAAATAATTTAATTTGAATATGTAACAAAACCTCAAAGAGAAGCTTATCAGCGAGCATATCAACAGCGAGTTGTTCATCACCAAAGGAATTAACACAAGCTGTTCCACCACAAGATGCTGTTCTAACTTTAAAAGCTATTGTTCTCAATGCTTCTCCCATACACATAAGCAAAGTTCTCAGTCCTTTGTCAGGAGTTGCTTGTGCCAAAAACTCTTCCTATTAAATTAAAAAGTAAGAAACTTTAACTCAAAGATTGAATCTTTTAAACACACAATTTGAATGAAGATTGAGCCTTTGAATAGATTTTACCAAGCTTTGGCCAATTTCACATTTGGTAACACTTGAAGCACCATTGCTCTTAGCCTTTGTGGATTTCACTTGCGATTTTGGTGCTAACCGTAGTGAATCTCCGAAGATTGAGCTCGATTTCAAACGCTGCTTATTTCAAAATATCACAATCAGTAACACTAGTACTAAAACAAAGCCTACTCTGTACTCACACGTGACAAGTGCGTGTGCGGTTGAGTAAAGTCAAAAGTTATATACAAAGGAAAACGAACCTTGAAGCTGGAGGATGAGGAGAAGGAAGCAGGAGAGACCAATGTAGAGGATCGTTGAGAAGAGACGCTTGGGGGAAGGATCCCACGTGAGTAGCACGCGATGCTGGTCTCCATTGTTAAAGAAGCTCGTGGTTTGATCAAAGAAGAAGAAGAAGGAGGAGCTCTGAGTAGAGAGAATGGTGAAGACAAAAAATCTAGAAAAAAAACCACAAGTGGACTTGGGAAGAGATAAAGGATGTTAAAAGGTCAGAGTGACACGTGGCAGTGGCTGAAGAAGATATGATTAGAGCTCTGGTGATGTGCAATTGGGCGAGAGAGACGATTGAGGCAAAGAGGCTTTGATTTGAGTTCATACATTTTTTTTGTGTGGTTATGGTTATCTCTTTTATCATCATATTATGAAGATTATATCATCTCCAAATTTTCATATCATTCTCACCACTGATGTTGAAAACCAAAAAGGTGATATAGAATAATTACAAACATTACAATAAAACAAAATTAATTAGAAACTACCTTATAAAACCTTCTTTTTGGTTCTCATGCATCATTGGCAACAATTCTAACCGCATAAACACTACAAAAAAAAGGTCAGTTTGTATCATTTATTTTGAATATTTGCATTACTTATAATTGATGCAAAAGAATTTTTCATCGTTTATTTAAATGATATAAAATGGGGTGATGCAAATAATTGACATCGTTTCATTAGTAACTGATGCAATTATCTATAATATTTGCATCGGTTGTTTTAAATGATGTTAATTTTGTGTCAATTACAAAATATGATGCTAGTATTTGTAACGTTTTAACAAATGATGTTATTTTTTCCATCATTTCTATATAATTGATATTAAAATTAGTGTCGATTTTCAGAACTGATTTCAATATTTGTATCATGTATAGCAAATGATTTAAATAAGTGTATCATTTACAATAACTGATTGGAAACATAGTATCACTTTTACATAAATGATGTTATTTTTATGTCAGTTTTTATTAATGATTCTGGCTATAGCATCACTTTTAAAAATTGATGCGAAAATTATATTTTTAGTCATTTTTTGGTATTAATTAAAAAACATATTTTGAAATAATTTCACATCATTTGTAAAGTGAAGCAAAAATACTCACGTGTTTTATCATATTTAGTTATTATCAGTATTTTAAAATCTAAAAACATAATTAATTAAAAACGAAAAAGCATTTCTAAATTTAATTTAAAGAAATCTGAGAATGATTTACAAAATTAGTCCATAATAAACGAGCAAATTAAATACATAAAACATAAATAAATAAAAGTTGCAGGCTAAAATGTTGTGACAAACAGATGTTGATCATCGTACGTAGATGATGATGACTAGCATTTGGTTGAATGCTTAAGCATCTAGCGTTTATCATTGGCACCATCATCCAATTCCTGGAAAAAAGCATTCAATCCATTAGTTTATTATCTAAATATCTGATATCAAAGAGAGTAATATGCAAATAAATTACCCGAGGATTCGGTGGATTTGGAATGTTTACAAAGGCTGGATTTGGTATGTTCGCAAAAGCTGTTGCAAAATTTACAGCCCATGCAGTTGCCTGAATATTCAACGTAAAACATTAGTTTTATATATCTAATTTATACTAATGCAAATAAACTTACAAAACTATTGTTATATATTAATACCTGTTCGCCAGTTGAATTACCAAGTATTTGTCCAACGAATGTAGACATTGCCTTAACTTGATCTGCTAAAACTTTCAATTGTGTCCTCAGCTGGGTAACTGTTTCAGAATTCTCTATCTCTTGTGTAGTTGCAGCCGTCGAGTGTCTCACTAATTTTGAAGGTGTGGGTCCACGGCCAACACAACGAACTCGTCCTGAAGACTCTAGACCAAACACTTGAGCATATTCATCATCCAATCTAGCAGTAACATTGCTCGGGACTTGCGGATTTTGCTCCATCAACGTGGTAAGTGCTTCCTTTATAAATGATACAAGGAAAAATCCAACAGACTAAAACAACGCACCTCCAGCTTTTTTCTTAAAAGTTCACTTCGAAAAAGTATTGATCAAAATTCAAAGTGACTATAATAAAACTAGCCGCGCGTATTTTCGCCTCCTCAGACACAAAGGTTCCATCAGGTTTCTTGCGAGTCTCAATGAAAAATTCGGCTCGACATGGTGTTTTTCCGATCTTGACTTTCTGCAGTAAAGAGACATGCATAAACAATGTACAAAATCAATATAATAGAATAGGTTTATATCATGACTAAGTTACTCACAATCTCATTTCTTTTTTTTGAAAAACTCTTTCTTCCACATAAGTGAGGCATGGTATTGTTTTTTTGGCTCCTTGTATTCCGCTCTTGCATTTTCTGAAATCTCATACATTAAATAAAAGAATTACTTGCATTTGATATAGACATAGAAGTACATATAAATATCTATCGAATAAACTATACCTTCCACTTTTCAGTGAACCTCTTGTGAACGAAATGAGACCATTGATTTTCAGGAATTTTCTCGGGTCGATTCCTCAACGTTTCAATCAGATTACTTTTTTTGTGTTCTTTCCAAAGACGTAATTTGACATCCTTGCATCGACTACCTAGTGCACTCATTACATATGCTTTTCTCATCGTAGGATCATCAAATTTGAATTTGGACTGAAATGACATAACATGAAACGAGACATCAACCAAAATTTAGTATTAAAACATCGCATGATTTTAAAAAGTTATAGATAAATTAGATGCTCGATGTTTACCTGAACTAATTCCCATGCTTTTTCTTTTATATTAGAACTAACCAACCTCCAATCGGCGTAGTCAATGGGTAGCAATCGCACATCAATGCTTAATTGACCTAACCATGATCCAAGTAAACCTCCTGAATCTCCAATTGGTTGACTTGTATCTACATCGAAATGCACAATAACTTGACTGTCTTGCAATTTCCAGACATCTCTAGATGTCATCAGTTTGCCTTCTATATTTCCATCCGTATCTTGTTGATGAACACATATATATTTGAAACCAAATTGGATTTAGTCTATAATAAACCAAATTAACATATAAGACATTTTATTAATCTTAACAACGGTTTTGATTCGAAATGAAAGCTATGAACGAAAACAATTTAAAGGAAAGCAATCCTAACAACTGTTTTGATTTAAGATGAAAGCAATCAAATCGATTTAAAATGCAGGTCAACGCTAGTGCAACAGTTTAAACGAAAAGAATTATTTAATGAAATTAAAGTAATCAACTTTAAATATTACCAATGACTTCTATTTTCCATTTGTAGCTTTTACATTCTGGAGCAAGTGGAGGAGGCATGTTGTAATCAGTTTCCAGCTGTGGTAAATCATCAGGTGGTTGTGTCTCTGAATCCACGAAATCCATGATCGATCCTAAACTAGGTTAAAAAATAGAAAAGAAAACAAGTTAGCACTAGAGAAACCGATTTGCAGAATATGTAAACATTAGATTTACAAAACCAGTTTACGTCACCTTCAGATTCTCTTAGATTGCCCAGCAGTTTCTCATACTGAGATTTATTTAGTTGTAGATACTTTATAGGAAAATAATAATTTATTCCCGCGTAGGCTAAAATTAAGCGGGATCTGAAACCAAATGGATATATTATTAAGAAGTTTTGTTTTTGCGTGAGAGACAAATAAATAAAAATTCACAAAATTTAGAACGTGTGTAAGAGTTTTTGTTGTAAACTACCTAAAAGATAATCTCACACAAAAGAAAAAATAATTAGCTCACAAAATTAAGGGGAAAAAACTAGTTAATGAATAAGATTGCTTCGAATATTTATGTCACTAGATTATATTGTTTCACTGCGATTTTGTTTAGCTAGATTTTTCTAGATCATAGTATGTTGTTAACCGAGGCCTCGACAAAGCATTTTTTTACGTACCTCGACAAAGAAACACAAAAAGTCATACTGATAGTTTTTTTTTTGTTTTCGGAGAAAAAGTCATATCTATTAATAGATATGATTAATGAATAAACAAATTTTCAAATACAGTATATGTATTTATTTTTTTAAAAATTATTGTTGGAAATTAAACCAAAGAAACAATTTTTTTGGTGCGCCTCTAAAGTATTTAAGAACCATAACAAACGTACGTAAGCCTCTCAGGTGGCTGAAAATCAAATAACTTAGATAATCTGGATTTGGACGTCCTTAACTAGACAAATCTAGAAATTCTTAAAAAGTTTGTTATTGAACAATGGTTTGTACGTAACGGTGATACCTTAGCTAGCACTCGTCATCCGAGGAAGACGGGGAAGCGTGAAGAGAGAAGATGGGGAAGTAGGGTTCTCTCAATCGATTTTGAGGATATTTTATTTTTGTTTTAAAAAACCAATATATTTGTATATCCATTTTTAATATAATTAATTTTAACATCAGTTTTTTATTGATGTAAATTTGCAATCGTTTAAAAAGTGATTTCACCAGAAATAAATAAATACATCACTTATCTAAATAATGTAAATTTATATTTTATATCAATTCTAAAAAAATGATACAATCTAATAAAAAGTAAATCAATTTTAACTAAATGATGTCAAATTAGATAATTATAACATCACTTATAGTTAATTGATGTTATGTCATATATATTTGCTTCACTCGTAAATAAACAATTTAAAATTACATTATTTGCTTGGGTGATGCAATTTAAATGATACAATATAACTAATTTTTTGTAGTGAAACAGGATAAACAAAAAAAAAAAATTGATTATCATTTTGGTAATTGGGCTCTATTTTTTTGGTAATTGGTTAGTGGGCTTTCTTAAACATTGGATTGTGAATTATATGATGGAAATTAGAGTAATATTGCATAATTGTTTTCGCTTTTTTCTATAGTAAATATTTGATTGTTTTATTTTGGTATGGAAAAAAAATTGCAAAAACCCGTGGAATATCAGGGCCAGGTTTCGATCCTGGGACCTGTGGGTTAAGGGCCCACCACGCTTCCGCTGCGCCACTCTGATTTGTTCAATATATGTATGATATTTGGTATTTTATATATTATTTGTCATATATTTATAGAATATTATAAGATTATTATTTATATTTAAGGAATGATATTAGATTCTTTGGAAGACTAATTTGCACACTCTAATTTCTTACCTTAAATTTATTATTATATAATTATTTTCTCAGTTTTTGGTTAAATAAATTGTGATATAATTTAATGTTATAATTATAAATTCATATATATATATATGAAAGTATGATGTTAACAATGATATTTACATAATAAAACTTGTCAAAATGTTAAATACATAAAAAAAAAATAGAGAGATTTGATCATGTTACAAAAATGACATTCAAACAATTAGAATCAGTTACTTGACAGTCGACATAAACAGGTAGTGAAAATATATAACTTGTTTGTTTATAAGACCTTCTCCATCGGGAGGTTTTAAGAGATTTTAAGAGAGGTTTTAAGTGTTTTGTAGGAAAAAAATAAATCAGGTAAAAGAAAAAAGATAAGAGGACCTCTTATTTAGTATACTCAAATTTGGAATAAGAGTCTCTACATGTCACGTTTCTGTTGGCTAAAGAAATTAATAGAAGAAGAAGAAAAAAATTATGCCCGAGAGAATTTTTCTCTCTGTCTCTCTCTCTCTTTTTCTCGTGATAGAATCTCGATTCGACAAAGGAAGAAGATGGAATCGAAATATATGGAATCAGATGAGGATGGGGTCGGAGGTGATGCGTAGCGGAGGAGATTGAATCGGCGGAGGTGATGTGTAGCGGAGGAGATTTCGTGATTAGGTAAAGAACTAGGGTTGTTTGATTGTTGATCCCAAATTATGGTTGTTTGATTGTTGATCCCAAATTATGGTTATTAGATTGTTGCAAGTTCGTAAACCTTGGGATTTGTTACACTGGGTCTGAAGATTTGTAATTTTATCGATTGAGTTTGAGATTGTTTAACATATCCGATCAATTCAAACTGATGGTTTTCATTGATCAGATTAGGAAGTAATTGTTGACATTTAAGAAAGCTGGAGATGGCTCAAGAAGGGGGAATTATTAATGAGTCGGTAACCTCCTGCCTTTTTCAGCCTGTTGTAGTTTCTTACTGATTCTGTAATTCTCGATTTCTTATCAGATTCGTTTACTTTGCTAAATCGAAGTCTTAATCCTATTGGATTTCAATTTTTTTGATTGTTGTTCAGGTTAATATTATTGATACGCCTGGTCACGTTGACTTCACCATTGAAGTGGAGAGGGCACTACGTGTACTAGACGGTGCGATTCTAGTTATGTGCAGTGTTGGTGGTGTACACAGTCAGTATATTACAGTTGATAGGAAAATGAGGAGATATGAAGTCCCCAGAGTTGCGTTCATCAACAAGCTTGATATAATGGGAGCAGATCCATGGAAAGTCTTGAACCAAGTGTGTTTGACCTATGATCCTTCTATGTTTTCCTTATTGAATGAGTTTGATCAAGTATAATTTTACTGCTTGTAACTTCTTTTTTTATCTTACTTTTCACTAGGCAAGAGCTAAGCTTCGACATCATAGTGCAGCTGTGCAAGTGCCGATTGGTCTAGAAGAAAATATCCAGGGTCTTGTAGACCTTATTCATGTGAAAGCTAATTTCTACCATGGATCCAACAGGTTTGTGTTAAATTTATTTTTTTAAGAATTGCTTATGTTGTAGTTGGGGCACATGTATTTCTTTATATGTAGTGACATTTTGATTTTCTGTAAATTGCAGTGAGAATGTTGTGGCTGGTGATATTGCTTACTTTGTAGCCTGTATCTAAACGAAGAAGCTGTCAAGTGGAATGTTCTTTCTGGAACTTCTTAGTGCGGTAGAGCCAAGAGTTGTCAACTAGAACCTCGTTACCAATGGAGAAACAGGTAAAAGTATGATGTTTCAACTTCATTGCCTATTGTTTGTGGGTGCTTTTTATTCTCAGGTCTTAAGTCATCTATTAATTGTCTATACTGTTCTGAAGAGTGAGTACGTTTCCTAAAGCTAGAGCTAATGATTTCTGATAATTGTTATGTGATACTTCGGTTTGCAGACTTCTTGGTATGTTTTGGATTTATTGGAAGGGTTGTGGGTACTAGCGGGGGCAAGATTAAATGGCAAAGAAGGAAGGTAATTTATCATCCTCTTCTTTCTTCATTTATTTGGTGTTGAGTCAGGCATTGATGTTTTTGCTTTTGTTTGTTGGTTGTGATAAATACGGTTAGTACTTGTTTATTAGGGAGGTCTACATCGTACTTATTGTTTGATGCTTTGTGTTAGTTGGTTGGGTAGATGTTTAATGTGTGGTTGTTGTGTTTAGGTAAACACTTAAATTTCAAAATAGAAACCACCTAGTTTTAAAAGTAAATTATACCTAAACCTTATAAATAAAAACACTTCCACAAACTGTAAAAACACCAAACATATTACATAAACCCTTTAGCAATCTCTTCATTCACCTTTTAACACATTCAAACATAGTATGATATGGATTCAGACGATTCCATGAATCCATATCGTCACTCTAGCTATATGAATCTGTTACAAAGTCAACAAGAAACCCATAACCTCGAATACACTCCTTATGAGAGTCCATGTTCTGACGCTCCATCTGAAGCTGCATCTCCACAACAAAACCGCAGATCAAGGCATACATGGTTACCAACAGATGATGTGATGCTTGTCAGCGCTTGGCTAAACACGAGCAAGGATCCAATTACTTCAAATCAGCAACGACAAAGAGCCTTTTGGGGAAGGATTGCGGATTACTTTGCTACTTGTCCGAATGCTGCAGGTCGGCCAAAGAGAGAGGCTAGTCATTGTAAGCAGCGGTGGGGGAAGATAAACGACTTGGTGTGCAAGTTCGCTGGTTGTTATGAGGCTGCGACAAGGGAGAGGTCTAGTGGCCAGAACGAAGATGATGTGATGAAGCTAGCACATGAGATATACTTCAATGATCAGAATTAGAAGTTTGTTTTTTAGCATGCTTGGCGAGAGCTAATATATGATCAGAAATGGTGTGCGTCCACATCTACTAAAGGTACTGGAGTGAAAAGGGGAAGGGTGTGTGGGGATGGGTCTGCACAGGATGCCCAACCGGTGATTGATGTCGATAATGAACCAATGGTCCGACCTCCTGGTGTTAAGGCTGCCAAGGCTGCAAAGGGGAAGTCCAAAAAGAGCTCTAATACACAACCGGATGTGGAGGCAGATGGAAAAGCTTTCTTGGAGTTTCAGTTGGAGAAAATAGAGAGGATGTATGAGATGAAGCAGAAGGATTTTGCCTTGAAAGAGAAGGAGTTCGCTATGAAGAAGGAGCATATGAAGCATGTGATGCTTGAAAATCTGATTGCTAAAAAGGATTCACTAACTGAATCCGAAAAAGCTCTTAAGGACAAGCTAATTGATGACATGATGTCATTAGGTTGAATGTTAAAAGTTTGAATCTCTTAAGGACAAGCTAATTGCTGTTTATTAACTAGCTTTCAGTTTGTTGTATTTTATGTATTCGGTTGTACACATATGGATGCTTTCTTGTGTTTTTTGTAATCGGTTTCTTATTAATCTGTTTCAGTTTGTTTTGTTTCACTTTGTAACAGATTTATGTAGCAGTTTCAGTTTGTTGTGTTTTATTAATACGGTGCAGTTGTGTTATTAATCGGTTTCAGTATGTGTATGAGCGGAGTAGCATTTGTTAATCTTTTTCTGATAGCAGGTCGAAAAAGAAGCTCTCTCATGCTCTGGCAAGCCGACCTCTCATCAGTCCGTGAAACACAGCAACTTCCTCAATACTATTGTAACAATGGGTTTCTACCATATATTTGTAGAAGTACTTTTACACCTTTTTTTTCCTTGCTATTTGACCACATGTTTTTACAAGCTCTTTTGTATTTTTGTGCTTCTACCACATGGTTTTACAGGTTCTTTTGTATTTCTGTGCTTCTACCACATGTTATTACAAGTACTTTTGTAATTTTGTAACTTCTACCACATATTATTTCCAATGGTTGTGTACCACAAATTTTAAGAACTCAAGCTACCACAACCTTTTTCTATATAATGATCAAAGTTGGCAAACAATACGTATCACAAGAAGTTTCCTATTATTCTCAACACCAACAAAAAAAACTCCTTCTCTTTAGTTTCTTTTTTTTCACAATGGCTTCTTCTTCCCAAAATGATGTTGATGACATACTTGATGAATGTTTTAATGAAACATGCGATCAAATCACCAATCAAGTATGACAAAATCTTCTTACTCCACCAATCCAACATCAACAACCACCTAAACCAAGAAAAAAGCGAATTCACATTGAAAGAAATCGAGAAGTCGGTCATGACCACTTGTGGAATGATTATTTCAGCGAAGATGCTACTTACCCTCCCAACATTTTCCGTCGCCGTTTTAGAATGAACAAGCCATTATTCATTCGTATTGTGGATAAGCTCGCAAATGAAGTTCCCTATTTTCAACAAAGAAGAGATGCTACCGGAAGGTTGGGTCTGTCTACATTGTAAAAGTGTACAGCAACAATTCGTATGCTGGCATATGGTTCTGCAGCTGATGCGTTTGACGAATACCTCCGACTTTCTGAAACTGTGGCGCTATCATGCTTGGACAATTTTACAGATTCAGTCGTAAATTTATTTTGAGATGAGTACTTGAGAAGACCCACACCAGCAGATCTTCAAAGACTACTCGACATTGGCGAGTATCGCAGATTTCCCGGCATGATAGGAAGCATCGATTGTATGCATTGGGAGTGGAAGAATTGTCCCACCACATGGAAAGGTCAATACACCCGCGGATCTGGAAAGCCCACAATCGTTTTAGAGGCGGTGGCTTCGTATGATCTCTGGATTTGGCATGCTTTCTTTAGACTACCAGGTACATTAAACGATATCAATATTCTTGACCGATCTCTAGTCTTTGATGATATTTTGCATGGTCGAGCTCCTAAAGTTAAATACAGTGTCAACGAACATGAGTATAAATTGGCTTACTATATGATGGATGATATTTATCCAAAATGGTCTACTTTTATCCAATCTATTCCACTGCCACAAACTCCAAAAGCCTCTTTATTTGCAAGACAACAAGAAGCTGTGCATAAAGATGTAGAGCGTGCTTTTGGAGTTTTGCAGGCTCGATTTGCCATAGTCAAAAACCCGGCTCTTATTTGGGATAAGGTAAAAATTGGAAAAATAATGAGAGCGTGTATCATACTGCACAATATGATAGTAGAGGACGAACAAGATGGGTACACTCTGTTTGATGAAAATGAATTCGCACAGTTGGAGTCAAATAGAGCTTCATAAGTTGCTTCCAACAACCAGGCCTTCATGTGTTGCTACTATGCTCAAACTTTGAAAGGATGTTCGTGATCGAGAAAAAAATAAATCCTTGCAAGATGATTTGGTTGAGAATATTTGGACAAAATTTGGAGCAAATCAGTATTAAAATTAATCATTCCTTCCATTAATGAATTGCACTTCTATTGTAATATGTATTAATGTTTTTATTATGTTTTGTATGTTTGAAAATTAATTAAAATGCAATATTTTCTAATTTTATAAAATCTTAAATGTTTACACATTTATACCACTTCTATTCTATTTAAAATTTTTAAATTTAAAAAAATAATATTTTCAAAAATAAGAGACCCAAAATTAGAACCTACCAATGGAAGAGAAAATTTTAACTAAGAGATTATGAGTTCTTATATTCAAAACCAAACACAATTAATTCATAAAAAATTAAAACAGTGTTTAACAACCCCTTCCTAATATACTACCGATATTGTCGCTCTAACATCCTTACATATTTGCACTGTTTCCTCTACCAAAATCAATCACATATACTATATTCAGCAAATCAACGGTTTGCATTTTACATATCAAATAAGCATTGACCTTAATTCATTCCTCGTATTGCAGTTGACGTGTAAATAAAGCCAAGACTGTACATAACTTAAAATTATTGAAAATGGACCAAAAAAATCAATCTAACAATTAAAATTCACAAATGCATATGCGCATGATATGGACATAAACCCTACTACATAACACAAAAGAATACCACACGAAAGAATATTACAACATAAACATTAACATAAAAAAACAACCATATACTAATTAATATATACAATCTTTCATTAGAAAAATTGTCAAATTACCATACAACAACTAAAACCCCTAGAAAACCGATGAATATTAGTCTTTTGGACAGACCATAATGCTTGAGACAGTCACCGCTACTCGAACCGCTGCTCGTACCGCTATTACCACTCCCTCCGCCACCACGACTTCCACTGCCACGACCTCCGCTGCTACCGCCTCCGCCCCCACGACCTCCTCCTCCTCCGCCTCCACCACTGCTTCTAAGCTCCCTTCGCCAAACTGGAAAATCGTTCTCAGAGAACGTTTTACTTCTTGTGACCAAACTATGTTTCAAATTGGCGAGCGAGACAGAGGTTTCGGTGGTTGAACCAACGGTTTGGATATGGGTATAAATCGCTAGGAGTAAAAGTAACGCATAAGCCATTGGTTTAACTGATTTGTGTAAAACCATTTTTTTGTCTGTTAATCACTAATTACAACAAGAACAAGATGCGTTTGTGTTAATTATCTGTAGACTTCTATTTATACGAATTTTCACTCGGTACCCACGTCTCAATCTTTTACTTTCAATATTAGTATTTTAGTATAATAATTTACAACAACTATTCTAGTTTACTTTTGATGAGGAAAAGAAATGGATAATGTTCTTGACATGATCAGCAAGATGTTGACGTCAAATTATCCTTGCAACGCGCAATCCTTTTATTAGAATGAGAAATTTAAAACCACGAGTCAAATATATATATATCAGGACATGTAAGTCTAGCGGTTTCAAAGATCAAAGGTAGATTTTGAAAGTTTCTTGTCATACCCTCCAAATACTGATTCCTAATCACAAAGAATTTCGTTAAGTTTCATATGAAATTGATTTTAAAAATAAATTCAATTTTCTTTCTGTAATTGTTTTTGGTAAGACGCAAACGTTTCTTGTCTTGACTATTCAACCTAGGTCATGAAATTTGTTGATGAGCTCTCGCAATATATAACGTATTATTTGTTTTCTGATTAATTAACAATATGTTTCAGGAAGTCCACATTACATACCAGGTTTTGTAAGGTTCCTTGCAAATTTTATGGAACTGGTAGTACCTATTGAGCAACTAAGGATATTGATTTTCTGACCATTGACATAAACTTATACCTAATGTGGTCTAATTAATAGGAGAATTTTGTGGACAACACATTGCAAATTTCTCATTTTTGAATAACAGAAAACGAGATTCATTTGGAGATTAATTTGTAAGGAATATTCACAAAGAGCTATGATGTGTCCAATGGAAAGAACTAAAAACTGACACACAAGACAGTTTTTTTTTTGGATTTTGTTCAAGAATCAATACAGCAGAAACACAAGCTAAGATCACAAGACATGGTGAAGGATGAGAATGATCTTGGTCATTGGGTCATGTTATACCATGTCAGAAGATTCTTGATGTGCCGCTACTTCTCCATCTTCAATGCATCTTGACTCTTGTATACACCTCTGATTACTGTCAAAAACGATTGAAGAGACGTTTTCTTTGATCAGTTTCAGGATTAGACAAAGCGCACACACTACAGTGACTACACTATTGCTTCATCTTTCTATAGCTTCAATGTGTGAGACTCAAAATGACATTCCCTGAACTAAAAAAAAACACAGATAAGAGTTTTTGGTGTTCATGAAAGTTCCAAGTAAAATGTGTTATTCTATTCCACAAACAAAAGGATAAGCCTCTGAATTTATGCAAACATAGCCATAACCTATCTAAACCTAAGTCAACAATCATCAACCCAACAAAGTGATTCAATTCCAAAGAACCAAAAAGTAGAAGCAGAGGAAACAGAGACAGTACCTCTCTCTTCCTACATCAGCAGGTAAAGCATCACCACTCCCACAAAGCATCCAGTCCAAAGCTTTATGAAAGTTCTAATTTCACCTCCATCCGAGAACTCAAAGCTGTACTTACTAGTCATGTTATGATGCAAAAGCCCCCAGTTCCTAATCCCTTGCCTAGCATCTTTCTCAACAAGCTCAAAGATATAAACCTCAGAAACACCTTCTTTCCTCAACGGTGTTCCAGATCCGCTTCTCAGATGAGTCAACAAAGCTTTCAAGAACATCTCACTGTACAGCAACGTCGCGTCTACTTCACTAGCATCAATCCCCGAGCTAGGCCAACCAGTCTCCGCAACAATCACCGGAAGATTCTCATGCCCCATCACAGCCATAGCACTAATCACAGCATCAACCATCATATCAAAAAGATTACGGTACCTAACTCCGGTGGTGAGATCGTCTCTGAAATTAAACGGGAACTCTTCAAAAAGAGCAAACCCAATCGGAATCGAGAAGCTAGACCGGTACATGTTGTAGGGATAAAGATTGATCAAGAACGACGAGTTGGTTCTCTCGAGGAATTGAAGAATCGGTCTGATGATCACTTCGCCGTTAGGTTGTTGAAACTGCGCCGACGAAGGTGGGAACGCCGTGGGTACGATGTTGAAGAACGAGAACGTCGTCGACACAGAGATCTTGTAGATTCTCAGATCCACGAGAGATTGATGAACGTTCTGCATCGCGCGGAGGAGAAACGGAGATACGTCCGGCGAGTAAGAGATCACGTCGTTCCCGACGGAGATGATCGAGATCTTGGTGCGAGGGTGAAACGGAAGCACGTGGCGGTAGACCCAACGCATCGCGAGCGAACGGTTCGAAGCGAGGAGAGGAACGAGTGGATTCGGTACGGAGAGGAAGAGAGATACGTTGGTGTAGGCGAAGGCGCGAATCAACGCCGGGTTCGAGTCGAGGAGTCTCACCGCCGGGATGTTCATAGAGACGACTTTGGCGGCGATTCTGTCCGGCGAGAGCTGTGCGGTGGCGGAGATTGAAGCTGGAGTTGAGTAGGTGACTCCGATCGTCGTGGCGGAGGTGATCGTCGTAGGTGTAGCTATGGCGGTTAACGTGATAAGGAGGAGGAGATGAGAGGAGAGAGAGTGTATCTTCTTCATTCTCTTTTCTTGGAAGTTAGAGAGAGAAAGTGAAATCGGAAACTGAGGATTCTGATCGATCAAGAGAGAGAGACGAAAAGGTTGAAGATGAAGTGTGAGAATGGGCGGGAGGATTCTGTTAGAGGAGTTATTGATTCTGTGTGCTACGGTGTAGATTAGGTACTGTAGACATCACTCGTAAACTCAGACGCTGGCGTGAGTACACGTGTCCTCTGTAGCGTATGTTTGACCAAAAGTCTTACGTAGTCAAAACTCTCTGGCGTAGTCGGAGACTTTCTAATTTATTAAGCAGGAGTAACCAAAGAAGCTTATACATTCTTTAATGGCGATTGAGCCAGAGATACCGAAATTGAAGGTTTTATAGATACCAAAATCACGAACAGTCTAACACAATCAAAGTTTTTTTAAGCAGACATCAATGGAGATAAGAACATGAAAGGATAGATTACACACACGCTCACACACAGACACAAACGGGAAAAAAGCAAACTGAATCAGTTTGGCATCAACTTTCAAATTTTAGACTAGAGAAGAGGAGAAGAGATTATTGAACTTTTAAGATTCAGGATCTGCGGCTGCTGGCACGCCGGCAGCGACTGCAGCGGCTGCAGAGCGTTTGATTGAAGCGGATTTGATCAAGTGGTTGTAACTTCCCTTTTCCTTGAAGAGCTGAGCGAAATGGTGCTTGCAGTACAGGATTCCTTCAAGAGCTGCGTAGTTGGATGGCGAAAGTGCGCAGCCTCCATGTGAGCATTTGAAGCAGGACTTGTGATACGTCTGGCTCTCCACTGTTACCTGCAGTGTTTTGAACAAAAAACAAGATTTAAGCAGGACTGACCAAAGGAGCTTTCAAAGATCCCAGCAAGAGTTTTGTATTAAGTCATGATGTCAATAGTTTTCATATTCAAGACTTTCACCAAGAAAGAGAATCATGGTTTACTCGAGAACTAAGCACAAGCCATAGCTGAGAATCTCCAAAACAGCTCAAACAGGTAAACTAAAGCAACAAAGAACCGATATTTCCAGGGGTTATGCATCCGTGACATTATGTTCATTGCAAGCTCTTGGTTATTGAGGAGATTATGTATTTATCCAACACATTAAAGAGAAAACACAGGTGAAATCTAGCAAATGATCAAACTGTGTGTTTAGAGGGCAGAAAGGTGATTACAGAGCTTCAGTTAATGGAAAAACGCATGAGTGAAGAGCTATCAACATCAAACGAGTTCTAACCTTCTCGATAGGATATACAGTTTTACTGCAAGTGGCGCATTTCTCTTGTGTACCAGAGAATCTGCCGGCAACTCGACTAGGTGTCCTTGTCTGAGAACAAACCAAGAAAGGGATATAAGAGAAAGAGTCAATTGATGTGCCCAAAGAGCTTTTATCCAAACCAGATAAGAAACACTTACCAGCTCAGGAGTTGCTGATTTGTCAGTCGGCTTTGCAGCTGTGAGGAAACAAAGTTCAAGAAACGTTACATCGATAACCAAAAGAAGAGCAAGTGAAAAAAAATTGGAATCGAAGCAGAGACAAGACTACATACGTGACTGAAAGTTCTTGTTGAAACTACCAGACTCCTTGAAAAGCTGCTCAAAATGAGGCTTACAGTACAACACACCTTCCATAGATGAGTAACTGCTCAGCTGAAAAAAAAAAGAGATTTACTTTCTCAGAAACTTCTTATGGTTACAATGTCAATTCATCATTTAAGCAAGAAGCAGAATAAATCAATCCATATAAACTCATTCCTCCAACCAAACCAGAACCATTAACATTATAAACAAAGGTTATTTATAAAGGAGAAAGAGACCTGAAGCCTGCTTTTGCAGTGAGTGCATTTGAAGCAAGACTTGTGATAGCCAACTCCATCAGCTGAGAGAAGCTCCACAGCATACACAGTCTTCTCACAAGCCTTGCATTTCTGTTGAGTTCCTGTAAAAGACATCCTCAAGGCCTTGCCTTCACTTTTTCTCACCTCCTTCTTCTTCTTCTCACCCTAAAATTTCAAAATCCAGAAAACAATAGAAACCCATAAAAAAAAAAGTCCTTTTTTCCAAAGATTCTAAATTTCAAATCGATCCAATGATAATTGAAACAAGACTGTATCCAGACGAATGTAAATTGTAATGAGAGATAAAGACGAAGCCGATCTCTTAAGAATGAAATCATAAACCTCGAGAAAGTTAATCACAAAGGACGGATCTATTACCTCACCTTGAGATGAGTCCTGTCAAGATCTGATCCTCGAACGAAACTGCAAAATACACAACGCCGACTTAATCAGAGAAAGATTGAGAGATGTGAAAATGCAAAAGTCAACTTGTTTCAAGAGAGAGAGCTGTAACGTATATGTACCTTCAAATAACGAAAATGGAGGATCTTTGTGACGATCAAGACGATGATGACTGATGAGGAAGAGAAGAAGAAGATGATGATACAGCAAGTAAAGGAATAATAATAAGATTTTGGTAAAAATCCTTTTTTTTTTAATCTTCTCCTTTTAGCTGGAGGAGACAGTGGGGTTCCACTTTGGATTGTCCTCTCTCTCATTTTTTTTTTTTTTTTTTATAATTATAATTTAGAATTTGTAACAGCAACAAATTGAGAATTATTAGTTCTATTTCTATATGTTACAATTTACAAATAAAAAAATGATATATAATACAAATTTGTCATCTTATCTTACTGTAACTTTACCAAATAAAGGGTTTAAACTTTAAATTATCTGTTTATTCTCCTGGAATGGAATGCGTTTGGTGTTCAAGTCTCTAATCAGATCTTATTTAGGCAACATCTATTAATAAAACACCAAAGCATCGACCATATTAGAAGTGATTATAAATACATTGCAATTGATCAACTACTACTCTAGAGTGCCAAGGCCAATTTCTTATTGTCCCAGCTTATTTATTTATAGCCTTGTCTTTGTTTTGATTTTTCTAGGACATATCAGAAGGCTTCTTAACGGCTCGGAGCTGAACGGAGTTGTCAAAACAGTGGAAGAAGCCAAAGTGAGGGAACCTCTCATACCAAGTTTCTTGTGGCACATGTGTGTCCCAGTGTTCTCCGCTGCTGCTTTTACCGTATTTGTGAACCCATCCTGATCCGTTGTGACCTTCTCCCCAACTTCGGTTCCATCTGTCACCGTGCTTCCCTTCCCACCAAGTCTCACCTTGTTTCACTCCTTGAGCGCTCGGGTTAAAGTTCTCGTCCCATTTGTCTCCCCATTTGTCCCAACCGTCCCCTACCCATCGTTCAGCCCACTTGTCTGTGTACTTTGTGCTTCCACCTTGTCCGTCATACTTCTCTCCCCACCTGGTATAAACCAATCAAGAGAGATTTAGAAACATCCTAGTTATTTAGTCACAGTTTGTGTAGTTTCAATTCTATTTCCTTTACAAATGCAGAGGAGAACTACACATCTGTTGAAGACAAGGTAGGAGTGGCTTTATTACAATGCTAATCGCTCCTAGAACTCACAAGTCGAAATAACAAATTAACCAAAAATGCTCACAGACTAGGCTTCAAAATGTTAATAGAGCATCACTGATTTGATGTTCAACATTATAAGGTGTTAACAAGCTAGATGATATCGTAAGGACTATGTGAGTGGTGTTTTTGTTATGTGAAAAGAGTGTTTTGAGTATACCTTTCATGCCAGACATGAGCATGGCCAGCATCAAGGGGTGTATTGCGGTCAATGCTGCACCACTTATGAGCCCATTTTTCTGATTTTCCAGTAGCATCATAATGCTCCCACCACTTCTCTTGCCATTCATCACCTTGCCCACTCTTTCCCCATTTGTCTGCAGTTTTCTCCATATGCACAATACCATTCTCCTGTAATAGACAATTCAAATAAAGCCTCAAATAGTCTACAGTGCACTACTTACTCCTGCAGATAAGTGTCTCAGTTTTTAGATTTATAGTAACTACTTTTACACTGACCTGGCTCATCGACTCTCTCCAGAACTCACGCCACACGTTTCCAGTCGCATCACGTCCTGATTTCTCAGAACCAAGTTCCTTGAACCCAAAATCATCAGAAGCCTCCCAATACTTGTCTTGCCACTCAACAACACCATCAGCAGTAACCCCACGTATCATTGTCCACCTACAAACCACACCATCAGGTCTTTTCTCTACACCCGTTTGCTTCCACCACTTCAATCCGTCTTCACTAACTCCAGAAGATGAAGACTCATCCAAACTACCAAGAACACGAGCCACTTCTTCCGCATTCGCTGAAGATATATCATCAAGGTCATGTTCTGTTGATGATATCTCGTCAGAGCTGGGCTTTGTCTCTGCCTCTTTTCGAACCTCAATCAAAGACTCAAAAGGCGGGATAGTAAAGCTATGCCTTTCAGAAGAAAGCATACTCTCATAGGGTATGGAAAGAGAGTCAGCTGATTTGTCTTTCTCCAATACAGGATTAGGTGGAAACTCAGCAGACTTTTCCACAGCTTGCAAGTCCACATTCATATTTGAAGTTATCTCACTACCTTGAGGTGGTGTCCAAGACCAAAAATCTGGTCCTGGAGTCTCAGTACCAGAAGTTTCTGACCGAGGCACATACACTGTTCTACTCCACATTCCTGGTAGATTCCAACAACATATGAATAAACCAAACTTCACAAACAACGAATGAAGAGCTAATAAAGTTTACCTTTTGTTTGAGTCTCCGTGACTCCATCACTTGAGACAGTGTTATCATCATCTGGAAACCCTTCCTTCCCGTCGCCAGAATTGTTAGAGGCAAGAATCGCTTTAGCAGCGGAGATGGCTGCAGCGGCACGATCAACGACCTGCATTCGCTGAATCCGATCTCTTTCCTCGACAGAAACTTCAAGAATCTTCTGAAACTCATCACTCTTCTTCTCCAAATCACCTCCTTCCTCTTTAACACCGTCGACGGATACAACATTCTCGGCAATTTTCTCAAAGGCCTTCTCTTTCTTCTCGCGATCAACGGCGTTTTTCCACATATCGAGGTACGATTCAGCTCTTTCATTAGAAACCCTAAGAATCTTCACACCGCTTCTATTACCTCTCAGGTTCCTCCCGTTCGTCACCGGTGCCGCGAAATTCACAGAAGTGTAGTAGAAGTCACGTCGTCGTCTTCCGTCGTCCCAGTGAGAAGAGCCCAAAGCGGCGCCAATCGAAACACCTAACCGCGATGCCATTTGTTTTCTTCTTCCCTTCACAATCCCAATTCCAAAGGGCAGAATCAGTATTGAAAAGAAAAAAAAAAAAAAAAAAACGAAACTTTTTGTGAAAAATCGGAGAGAAAGAAGAAGAAGACGATCTATATAGAATTGTGAGAGAAATTGTCATAAAGGATGGATTTTTTATTATTACCTCACGTTGAGCAGAGAGAGTCCAATCAAGATCTGTCCTCGAACGAAACTCCAATATAGACGGGAACTTTAAAAAAGAAGAAGAAGTAGAAGATGATCCACGAAAAGAATCAGAATCTCGGAGATTGTGTTTAAGGACACTCTGTGTGAGTTTTTCCCTGATGTCGGCACCAGATATTGGGATATTTAGTTTTGGCGGGTGGTGCAAAATAGAAGGTTTAATTATCTGTTTTATCTTTAATTAAATGCTTATGACTTTTAACTTTTTAGTTTTTACATCATCATTCTCATTCATATAAATATCTTACATCATCTAACTTGGTATTGCTAACGAATGTGTTACATATAGTAGTCTTTAGTAATACTAATGAAAAAAAAGTTTTAGTATTTCTTGTTGACACTCAGATTCTAGAAGAGTAGAAGAGCATAGTTGAGAGCTAAAAAATAGGGAAATGATGAGGATCATAATATTTCTGAAGTTCCATTAATCGATAATCAAAACTGACAAGAAGAGTCTATGACAAAAAGTGAATTAAAGGATAAAACTACAGCTCCTGCGAAATGATACTTGTGATTCCCTTCCGGTAGTTTGTAAAATGTTCTTGAATCAAGCTTCCTGCATTAGGAATTCGAATCAGGATCCATGTTTTACTTTGGATAAACAAAACCAAAACCTGGACTATATATGTTATAGGGATGAGTTGCAATTGCTCCTAACTACAATGCACAACCTCTTTTAAAGGACATGAAAAACGTAAAACAAAATGGCTGATCTAATATTATCACAAGGTAATGAATTAGTGCAGACAGGTATAGTCTTCAATTCTAGTGATGATGATCATAAACGAAATGAAAGGAATAAATGGGATTATTGGATCAAAATTTATTGAAAATGAGTATGGTACCTCCTCATATGTTGCTTGGGTACATGAACACTCTGACTTTAGCTCCCTGAGATCAACAAGTTAAACTAGTCAGCACTGCTGGAAAACAAAATCATCCAATTAACCATGATATAATCCAAGAAAGTTAAAATACCATTGACTTTGGTGGTAAGTTTGAAGTGAACTTAGCACGGACAACACCGCTGTTACCATGAGGCCTAGCGACCTTTCCCCAAATGCAACGGTAGTGAGAACCGTTCTTCTTTGTCTTTGCCTTGTAGATGTAAGCCATACGCTTTCCCTTGTACCAGTTAACCTCCTCTTGAGTGTTCACTCCTTCGATCTGGACGAGAGAAGTGTTGGGGTATTGGTTGGACTTGGACCTGAAATTATACTTCATAGTTAGTAATCAAGCTTTGATGCATAGAGACATCTCAAAATGTATCATCTGAATCATTTGTATAACACTAAATCAGAGACTAACTACAAAAACACAAACAGAAGATTCAAATAATTGTCTGAAACTCTAATGTAAACTAGTCCATCATGACATAAAGATATCTACAGAATTAGAAAACAAGATAGATGCTTAATGAAGACATAGATCTATGTTGATACACAAAACCGGTTCACCCCAATAACTCAGCAACATTGCAAAGTTAACAACAAATCAACTCGAAAGGATGAAAATTTCAAAGTACCTCTTGTAACCGAGGACTGTTCCTCGCACATACAACCTGCAAAACAACGAAACACATAGATTTCATTAGACTTAGCAAACCACTAACGAACAAATTCGAATTGGAGATTCAGCTGAAAGAGAGAGATAAGTTTCACATTCGAAACGCTAATTACCTAACTCTCTCTCCTTGACGTCCCTTCATTTTCGATCCTGCTACTGTCTTCTTCCTCTCCCCACTCCTTTTATGCCGGCGAGCGAAATTTACAGAGAAAAACCCTAGCTTTCGCTAATTAGGTCAAGACTATTTATATACGGATTCATAAAATAGCAAAAGTGCTCTACTGGGCCTTTGAGCTATCTCTATCAACTTAGCCCATTACGGCTAGGCCCAATTATGGCTTACGTTTGATTACTAAATTGATTAACGTTTAAAAACTAACGAAAACAGTTTGAAAACAAAAAAACAGAGATGACATAAGAATGGAGAAAACAGAGGAAGGCGTCGGAATCAGAGTTTACACGGCGAGTCCGACGCAAAAACCATCACCGTATCAAGTTGCACTCTCTTCACTGCCTACGTTTTCGGATCGAAGAGTTACGCGTTTTTTGTTTCCAGGTAAAGAGATATAGATTGATCAAGTTATAGAGACTCGGAATTGTTTCTAGTGCTTTTTTACTTGTTTTTCCGATCACTCGATATGGTGTTGAAGTTTGGATGCATGGCTTCTAGATTTAACTTCACTTCTCTGTTTATTTGTTATTTTAGTATCTGTTTTTTTTTTTTTTTTTACTTTGTAAAGAACAAAAAAGAGATTACAACCATTTTTTTAATATTTGGTGTAAGATATTACAACATTAACAATGTCTTAAGAATACAAAAAAAAATAATAAGAGTTTTTGATCAAACATCAGCAAAAACATGGAAGTTTTTGGAATCAACGGATATGAGTCTAACAGCAGCAATAGCAGCAGCAAGAGACATTAATCCAAAGACGCAAACATTAAGCCAATGCCATAGCTTTTGCACAAGACTAAGCTTATCGTTCATAGCGACTAGATACATGTGATTCGCTAATATGAATGTGAGAGGGAACGTGCTTATCGCTCCCGTGAGGCTCATGAAATCTCCAAGAAACGGCAATAGCGCAGAGAGAAGTGTGCTTACCGCGAGGTAGCTTCCTCTTGCTACTGTTCTAAACAACAGATTCTTCAATGCCAATGGACTTCCTTTGACTCCGTACTTTGTATCCATATACTCATAAGTCGGACTAGCAAAAATCTACAAAAAAAATCACAAGAAAAATGAACTGTTACGCTTAGGAGTAAGACGTAAAAACTCATCACTGAGTTCTAAAGAGCGGTTTGAGGAGGAGAAACTTACATGTAAAGAGATAACCGACTGTAAGAAAGCGCAAATGTTAGCGAGTGCTTTAACCCAAACAGGTCCACTGACGCTGTTTAACAAATAAGTCGATGTCGAGGACCCGTAAGCCCAATAACCGATGAATGTAACGGCATACATTGGTAAAACACCAACAGTGAATTGAAAATACAGAGCCTTCATCATGTTTTTAACCACCGGTTGCTTCACTGTAGCCTAATCAATCATTCCACAAAATATTAGTGTTAAAGAAGAAAAAAACAGAGAAAGATTCGATTGAGTATGAATAGATCTATGTGACTAGCTAACCTGTATTTCCGGGAGCATTCCCGTATTGAATGCGAAAACCAGATTTGCTGCTGCTCCTGTTATGGTAAAGAGTTTGTTTATTGATGATCCTTGTATGGTATAGTCTCTTTCAGGTTTGTTTACTCCTATGAAACCAAAACATAAACACAAAATGGTTTACAAAAACATATCAATCAAATGTATCATTAGTTTCTGTTTTGGTTATATCAAGAAGTATACCATCTTTAGCTGATAGAACTATCGCAACAACAATGTAGACTATGCTGAGGACTGTTGAAACTCCGAGCCAGATTCCAAGAGCTGATAAATGAGGAATACCAATGGCGAAAAGCGCACATACAACACCCGCGATGGCGATAAAGTGTGGCAGTTTCATCAAGCTGTCATCTCTAAAAAGCACATAAACAGCCTGCACATAATGCAAAAGCAGAGCTAAATGAGCAGCTGATGACTTACTCACAACAAAACATGTGAGTTTGTTTTTATCGTACCTTTAAGGCAGAACCAGCAAGTATGATGAAACCACAATTAATCATGAAAAGATTGACATATTGCAATCCCCATGTAACACGGTACATCTTTTTACCTAATCAATCAAAGCAAATACACATTTCGTAAGCCTGAGACAACCAAATCAACATAGACATCATGCTAGAGCTATGAGGAATTTACCATAGATGAAGCCTGCAAGATCTCTATAGCGAATGTGTCTCTTTCCACCAAACTCATGAAGCTTGGCGACAAGAGAGTTAGCATAAAGGGAGATTCCGGTAGCAAGAAGAAGACCAATCACACCACCAATCCAACCCAAAGGAACCATGACTGTCCCGGAATATCCCAACACATAGGCACTGTTTATACCGGTTGTTAGAACAAATGATACCTGAAACCATGAATCTGTGTACAATCGTTCAACTGTTAAAAGCTTACACACATATACAACATAAAATAATAAGCCAGCCACTCATTTTTTCCATCCCAAATATAGTTTTCAAGTGTAAATCAAAAAAAAAAAAAGCAGAGTTCTGCATAGAGAAACTGATATATGGAAATTACACTTGCTATGCATGCATAAGTGAGTTATTAGTGAATCTGACGAAGAAGACAAAAGGCTACAGTTTATTGGAAAAAAAGAAGCATAAACTCCCCAATTAAGTACACTTTTGGCTTTCCAAAGGCTAAATAAAAAGAACTTTTCTTCAAAAGCTCGAGATCAAGCAGTAAACGACAAAGTTTATCGACCCAAAAAAGAGCAAAAAAAAAAAAAACAAAATAGGACAATATTTGCAATAACAATATAAATTTCCAAAGATAGAGGATAAGAAACGAACCACTGCTAATCTGATGAGCAGTCTCAGGGACTTCGAGATCGAACTTTTCTACTGCTGTAACTTTACGGTTCCTAGCTTCACTCGTATCCATAATTCCGACAAGAATCTGTTTAAACCTCTTCACTTTCTTCTCCCTAGAGTTTGAGATTTGGTTTGCTCACACACCCCAAAAAGACAAGTTTCTTGCTTTGGGTTTAAAGAATCTTTGAACAGACAATTCTATTCCACACAAAAAGTGTGAAATGGAATTGACGAAAAATGAAAAAGATGAATCCTGTTTTTTTTTTTTTTTTCTGAGTGTTTGATCTTTTGGGTCAAATTTAATAGATGGATGGGTCAGAGAGATGGATACGTCTCTGTGTCACTCCGCGTTGAATTATTTGCACCAGATCCTATAAAATGTGTAGCGAACGTTTTCAGTGTACTTAAATAAATGATAAAAATACTTTTTTTTTTCTTACCATAATAGTGCTAAAAAGGAATCTTGAGAAATAAAATAGATATGAACGAATCTTATGAATCATTTTTGGAAAGGCTAATAATTTTCGTCCAATACTCCAATCCACGAAATCTTATCAAGAAAATCAATTTTTTCTTTAATATAATTTCTTAATAACTTGACTATATATAATCGTATTGTTAGTAGCAGTGTTAATTTTTCAACAGTCTTTCAAATTAACTACAACATTTTTCAAAGACCGGAGTAGTTTCGTTACTTGGTGAAAACTTAAGAAAGTCAAAGTAGAGCAACGTGTGAACATAACTGCTACTCGCTTACAACTTTTTGATGTAATTATTTGACTAACCATTATGACATAATCTTCCTTTGACCTCTTATTACATTATCCTGAATTTGTTTTTTTCTCTCTTTTGTCCTATTTAGAAATGGATTCGTATGATCGTATCTGTGTGATCGACTTAAAATCATATGTCCTCTCTGTTGACTGTTGGCATAATCCGAAGGTTATCTCAACTAATTCACTCGTACACCCAAGGTGAAGAAGATGCAATTAACATAATAACATCAACAATGTAATTAAAAAGTAAAAAAATCACATATATATGTTCTTTGATTCGACGAATAATGAATGAGTCCAACAAAAGGTACACCCAATATATCTAAATCTGAAATATTCTTACTTTTGCGGCCTAGTGTGAAATTTTAAATGTGTTTGTACGATTTATAGTTTTGAGAATGCTATTGAAACACAAATATTACGTAACTAGAACAAGTGTGGAATATTAGGATAGCTGATTAGTCAACTACATGATCCTCTTCCAAACATCTTATATGCCCATTTCCACACCAAAAAATTAAAAATTAATGTCACACAGAATATGACAACAAATTTTATTTATTTTTAAATGTTAAGTTGAGTAACAAAAAACGGAAAGTCTAAAACGAATTTTAAAAATAAAATTCACCCTTTACGTAATATACACGTGGCTTGACTTTGTGGTCAATAAAAATTCAACACCATGCAAAAACTTTATGATTGGAATTTCCAGCCCATCGCGTTCACATGCGTTTGAATTTTACTATTGACTACATCAAGATTCTAGTAATACGTTTTACTATCTGTATACTACAGGAAATTATAAAATAATCTTATTTATTATTAACATTAATAATTAATTTAATAAACAAATTAACTCTATCTATATTCGATTTTTTATAAAAACTAAATATTTTAAAAGGTAACAAACATATGTATACAGATTTTATATCTTTATTTTATAAAAAGATGAATGAAAAAGTTAAAAAGTGATCTTTAGCTTCACATACTATATTTCACATACTATATTTTACTTTCACAGGTTTCGTATGATAAATTTTTGCGGATTAAAAATGTTTGAACGTGTTGCGTGATCCACCTAGCATGACGGGTTTGTACTATAAAACCAACACTAAAACTATTAGTTTATTTTACTATAGATTTGTAGTCATAGTTTGGAAAATTAACTTATAAATTATTTAGTATATGAATTACAAAATATTACACATAGTACAACACAATCTTAATATTACAAAAAAAAAATTATATACACATAAAAATATACACTAACATACCATATAGGCGTATACCTCTGTTTAATACTAGAAAACAAAACTAAGTGTTTTAAACTTTTATATTCTATCTAATAACAAATTTAATGTAATTAGGTTCTAAACTATATAAAACGTAAGAAACAAACATTCTAAAACAAAATTATAAATTAATTAGATAAAAGTTAATTAATTGGAAATTTAAAAACTAAATAAATTAAAAATTATTATTTAAAATACAATAATTTATTAATTAGTCCCGCGGTGTACCGCGGGTAAAAACCTAGTTATATATATTTTAGTAACAATAGCCAAATATTTTGTTGTTTGAGTTTTTTCATTCAATTATTCCAGACAAATTTTGTTTTAACATGTTAATTTAACACATGAATTTTCTTATATCATTTTTTGAATCATAAGCATATGTCATTTATTATTGTTGAGAATCGCAAAATCCGATTCACCTCTGTAATGAACCGCATACTGCGACTCTGCCTATATTTCTCGTCTACTTCACAAATCAGTTTGCATAACATAAACATAATACAGAGATTTAACGAGTTCCCTTTATGCAGAAGGTACATCTCTTATGGGAACATTCTCCTACAAACATTCACTATCAATCACTCAAGATTTATACACAAAGTTTCATATACAAATTTAGAGAACTACTAACAAAGAAACCTGAAGAAGAAAACACATAATAGATCTAGCTTTTCTTCTTCCCCTCTCCCTGTCTCTGGTTCAACTCTCTCATCTATGTATAACCCTGAAACACTTCCAGAACCCCAAAGAAGCAGCTCCACCTTCATCTCTTATCAGAGTGTCATGAAGACATCTTAAACCTATACTAGGTTATGTTTGGCTCTCAGCCCTACAACTCCAGCCAAACTTCTGCTTCTTTCTCATGGTTCTGTGCACTGCTTTAAGCTCTGTGTACGACGCCTTGCACATGCTGTCTGCATTGTGTCCTGCGTTTTTTCATCTGCCTTGCACAACACTCTACGCTGTGCCCTGCAGCTGCCACCAATGTACTAGCAGCTTCTTTTGTGCGTGCTTTTTTTACAGCATGTGCATATCCTTCTTTAAACCTAGCTTCCATTATATAGTGAAACTCTAGAATTTGTGTCGGTTTACTCTTGCAGACAACACAAGTCGGATCTTGTATGGGATACACACCAATATAAGCCTAGTTCATAGTTGATACCAAATAAACCCATATGAAACAAATATATACAACAATTATCTTATGGTTTATATTGCCTCTTGGATATTAAAAATTATTAAATTCATTATTATACCGTTTTACTATTCTCTACTACCAACTTCAACATTTGTCATTTATCTAAATAAATCTTCTTTTCATATCTTTTGCTTAGTTATCTCTATTAATTTTCTTTGAGTTTTGTATGATTGATATCGATCTTGTAATATATCAGATCTTTTTGTACAGCTATAACCTATGATAAGAAGAGTAAGTCAGTTCCCAAAATCGTTGGGGATTTTCTGAATACAAATTCCTGAAAATATAACTCATAAAAGATGGAGGCATGGAGCATACAACTAACTGTAAAATAAAACAGTTATAAACAGGTGGTTTTTGGTTCAAAATAGTTCAACCTTTAGGTTATTTATAATTTATACCTTAGGTCATCTCCAACGGTGGATTTAACCAAGGTTCTTATTACAGATTGTGATTAAAAATAAATCAGAATTAATAAAAAAGATAAGAGTTGCCTCTTGTTTAGTAAGTTTAAGAGTAACCTCTTATTTGATACGTGTCAGCATATCGTTGATTTGGTTTTTAATATAAAAAAAAAAGTTTTTTTTTTTCCTTTTTTTCTCTTCCTCTTCTCTCTTTGAAAGATTACAAAGATTAGAAAGGTTGTGAGCGAGCTTTTCAATAGTTACAATGACGATTGTGTTAACAAGAAGGGGAAAGATACCAAATTCAACAATTGGCTCGAGGAAAAGCTGATGGCCTCGGCCCTCTTCTCCATTGTGGTTCTACTAGTCGTTATGGTTTCTAGAGCATACAATAAGTAAAAATTATGTTATACTTAAAACATATTTATTTTGAAAATGATATTTTTTTCAAAATAAGAACTTCAATTAGAGTTTTACCATTGGAGGGGGATATTTTTAATTAACCTTCTACAAGTTCTTATTTTTAAAAATTATACAATTTAATCTTAAAAAAAAATTAAGAGTCTCAAAATAATAATCTACCAATGGAGATGCTCTTAATATCTAAAAGGCTATGATTTTAACATATATAAGTATTCTACAAAAAATGAAATATTTGTTTAAAAAAAATTATATTCATTTTTCATTTCTAAATTGTTTACTTTAGTTAATTTTTGCATCATTTTTGGTTTTTTTTTCAAAAATTAATTCAAATATCTTTATCTGACTTCTTGAATTCAAATAATATGGAGTACATAAAAATATCAAAACATCAAATTATCCGTTATAAGAATTAATTTTCATGAAAATATATGTTTTAAAAAAAAGAAGTTAAAACTGGTTCATAAAAAACACAAATTATATATGTATCAGAGCCAAGTTTTGATCTTGGGACCTGTGGGTTATGGGCCCACCACACTTCCGCTGCGCCACTCTAATTATGTTGCCAAGATTGTGAATCTGAAATCTATAATTATATTTAAGGTTTCTTCTACTATTTTTATTTTGGAAGATTGATTTTACATACTTTTTTTTTTTATAGATTTGTACAATTTGCTCAAGTTTTGACAAATTATGATTGAAGAATTACACATAAGTTTTGACAATTACACATGGCAATAACGTGTGTATTTTTTTTTGAACTGCCTTATACATTTGTATCTAAAATATGATATTGCACAAAATTTTGCTCATGTTGATCAGGAAAAAGCAAAATAAAAAAAGACATAAGGAAAAGTTTTTTTTTTGTCAAACAAGCATTTCATTAGAAACTAGATCCTCCAAAGAGAGATGTTCTTACAAATTAAAAGCAAAAGAGTGCAAGCAAAATAGAGATAGAGACTCCATGAGTCTTCCAAGTAAATGCATAACTTGGGGAAGCTTGCAAAATATGGAAGGTCTGTTGATGTCTTGAAGGATTCTAGCTTGAAGGTGATCTTCGAGTAATCCCCGACCAACAAGTGGTCATTAGTAGCTCGGGCGAATGACGCATAAGAGCTTTTAAAAAGGTGCTCCATGGAGGAGGCTGAGGGTTCAAGCATTATAAAAGTGCCGGTAAAGGTTCGAAGAAGGGAGTTCTCATTGATGAAATAGGTTGGCGGAGCTTGCCAAGAACAAAACACAGGACCAAAACTCAATTAGAGAGGCATTGTCTTTTATGGCTGAAGCTGGGTTCATAATCTTGTTGAAGAGGTTTTTACTCGGACTATGCTTCACTACCAAAGCAGAGTCGTGGCCAAGGTCACACCATATATACAAATATATATGTATCAGAGCCAAGTTTCGATCTTGGGACCTGTGGGTTACGGGCCCACCACGCTTCCGCTGCGCCACTCTGATTATGTAGCCAAGATTGTGAATCTGAAATCTATAATTATATTTAAGGATTTTTCTACTATTTTTATTTTGGAAGATTGATTTTACATTCTTTTTTTATTTTATTTTAGATTTATACAATTTGCTCAAGTTTCGACAAATTATGATAAAAGAATTACACAGAAGTTTTGACAATTACACATGGCAATAACATGTGTATTTTTTCTTTTTGAACTGCCTTATCAATTTGTATCTAAAATATGATATTTCACAAAATTTTGCTCATGTTGATCAGGAAAAAGCAAAATAAAAAAAAAAAAGACATAAGGAAAAGTTTTTTTTTTTTTGTCAAACAAGCATTTCATTAGAAACTAAATCCTCCAAAGAGAGATGTTCTTACAAATTAAAAGCAAAAGAGTGCAAGCAAAATAGAGACAGAGACTCCATGAGTCTTCCAAGTAAATGCATAACTTGGGGAAGCTTGCAAAAAATGGAAGGTCTGTTGATGTCTTGAAGGATTCTAGCTTGAAGGTGATCTTCGAGTAATCCCCAACCAACAAGTGGTCATTAGTAGCTCGGGCGAATGACGCATAAGAGCTCTTAAAAAGGTGCTCCATGGAGGAGGCTGAGGGTTCAAGCATTATAAAAGTGCCGGTAAAGGTTCGAAGAAGGGGGTTCTCATTGATGAAATAGGTTTGCGGAGCTTGCCAAGAACAAACACAGGACCAAAACTCAATAAGAGAGGCATTGCCTTTTATGGCTGAAGCTAAATACATAATCTTGTTGAAGAGGTTTTTACTCGGACTATGCTTCACTACCAAAGCAGAGTCGTGGCCAAGGTCACACCATCTAGCGGTAGAGGGAGAAACAATTTAACAGACAGACGAAAGAAGTGCACATACCTCATAGTCTTCGGATAAGCAATAATCGGGGATCTCCATTGGAATATGTCTAACCGTAACAGAGCAGGTGGGTCCTCCCTCACATGAAACCATCGGTCATAGAGGTTAAGGAGTCACACACAAAACTTGTAGTCGGTTCTACATTGGACAAAGGGAACCAAGTTAAAAAAAAAAGAAGTTAAAACTGACTTACAAAAAAAACAGAATATATATGTATCAGAGCCAAGTTTCGATCTTGGGACCTGTGGGTTATGGGCCCACCACGCTTCCGCTGCGCCACTCTGATTATGTTGGCAAGATTGTGAATCTGATATCTATAATCATATTTAAGGATTCTTCTACTATTTTTATTTTGAAAGATTGATTTTACATACTTTTTTTTTTATAGATTTGTACAATTTGCTCAAGTTTTGACAAATTATGATAGAAGAATTACACAGAAGTTTTGACAATTACACATGGCAATAACGTGTGTATTTTTTTTTTGAACTGCCTTATACATTTGTATCTAAAATATGATATTGCACAAAATTTTGCTCATGTTGATCAGGAAAAAGCAAAATAAAAAAAGACATAAGGAAAATTTTTTTTTTTTTGTCAAACAAGCATTTCATTAGAAACTAGATCCTCCAAAGAGAGATGTTCTTACAAATTAAAAGCAAAAGAGTGCAAGCAAAATAGAGATAGAGACTCCATGAGTCTTCCAAGTAAATGCATAACTTGGGGAAGCTTGCAAAATATGGAAGGTCTGTTGATGTCTTGAAGGATTCTAGCTTGAAGGTGATCTTCGAGTAATCCCCGACCAACAAGTGGTCATTAGTAGCTCGGGCGAATGACGCATAAGAGCTTTTAAAAAGGTGCTCCATGGAGGAGGCTGAGGGTTCAAGCATTATAAAAGTGCCGGTAAAGGTTCGAAGAAGGGAGTTCTCATTGATGAAATAGGTTGGCGGAGCTTGCCAAGAACAAACACAGGACCAAAACTCAATTAGAGAGGCATTGCCTTTTATGGCTGAAGCTGGATACATAATCTTGTTGAAGAGGTTTTTACTCGGACTATGCTTCACTACCAAAGCAGAGTCGTGGCCAAGGTCACACCATATATACAAATATATATGTATCAGAGCCAAGTTTCGATCTTGGGACCTGTGGGTTATGGCCCACCACGCTTCCGCTGCGCCACTCTGATTATGTTGCCAAGATTGTGAATCTGAAATCTATAATTATATTTAAGGATTCTTCTACTATTTTTATTTTGAAAGATTGATTTTACATACTTTTTTTTTTTTAGATTTGTACAATTTGCTCAAGTTTTGACAAATTATGATGGAAGAATTACACAAAAGCTTTGACAATTACAATTTACACATGGCAATAACGTGTGTATTTTTTTTTGACTTGCCTTATACATTTGTATCTAAAATATGATATTGCACAAAATTTTGCTCATGTTGATCAGGAAAAAATCAAAATAAAAAAAGAGATAAGGAAAAGTTTTTTTTTTTTTTGTCAAACAAGCATTTCATTAGAAATTAAATCCTCCAAAGAGAGATGTTCTTACAAATTAAAAGCAAAAGAGTGCAAGCAAAATAGAGATAGAGACTCCATGAGTCTTCCAAGTAAATGCATAACTTGGGGAAGCTTGCAAAATATGGAAGGTCTATTGATGTCTTGAAGGATTCTAGCTTGAAGGTGATCTTCGAGTAATCCCCGACCAACAAGTGGTCATTAGTAGCTCGGGCGAATGACGCATAAGAGCTTTTAAAAAGGTGCTCCATGGAGGAGGCTGAGGGTTCAAGCATTATAAAAGTGCCGGTAAAGGTTCGAAGAAGGGAGTTCTCATTGATGAAATAGGTTGGCGGAGCTTGCCAAGAACAAAACACAGGACCAAAACTCAATAAGAGAGGCATTGCCTTTTATGGCTGAGGCTGGATACGTAATTTTGTTGAAGAGGTTTTTACTCGGACTATGCTTCACTACCAAAGCAGAGTTGTGGCCAAGGTCACGCCATCTAGCGGTAGAGTGAGAAACAATTCCAACAGACAGACGAAAGAAGTGCACATACCTCATAGTCTTCGGATAAGCAATAATTGGGGATCTCCATTGGAATATGTCTAACCGTAACAGAGCAGGTGGGTCCTCCCTCACATGAAACCATCGGTCATGGAGGTTAAGGAGTCACACACAAAACTTGTAGTTGGTCCTACATTGGACAAAGGGAACCAAGTTTAAAAAAAAAGAAGTTAAAACTGATTTATATTTAAAAAAAAAAAAAACTGAATATATATATGTATCAGAGCCAAGTTTCGATCTTGGGTCCTGTGGGTTATGGGCCACCACGCTTCCGTTGCGCCACTCTGATTATGTTGCCAAGACTGTGAATCTGAAATCTGTAATTATTTTTAAAGATTCTTCTACTATTTTTATTTTGGAAGATTGATTTTACATACTTTTTTTTTTAGATTTGTACAATTTGCTTAACTTTGACAAATTATGATAGAAGAATTATACAGAAGTTTTAACAATTACACATGGCAATTACGTGTGTATATTTTTTTTTGAACTACCTTATACATTTGTATCTAAAATATGATATTGCACAAAATTTTGCTCATGTTGATCATGAAAAGGCAAAATAAAAAAAGACATAAGAAAAAGTTTTTTTTTTGTCAAACAAGCATTTCATTAGAAACTAAATCCTCCAAAGAGAGATGTTCTTACAAATTACAAGCAAAAGAGTGGAAGCAAAATAGAGATAGAGACTCCATGAGTCTTCCAAGTAAATGCATAACTTGGGGAAGCTTGCAAAATATGGAAGGTTTGTTGATGTCTTGAAGGATTCTAGCTTGAAGGTGATCTTCGAGTAATCCCCGACCAACAAGTGGTCATTAGTAGCTCGGGCGAATGACGCATAAGAGCTTTTAAAAAGGTGCTCCATGGAGGAGGCTGAGGGTTCAAGCATTATAAAAGTGCCGGTAAAGGTTCGAAGAAGGGAGTTCTCATTGATGAAATAGGTTGGCGGAGCTTGCCAAGAACAAAACACAGGACCAAAACTCAATAAGAGAGGCATTGCCTTTTATGGCTGAGGCTGGATACATAATCTTGTTGAAGAGGTTTTTACTCGGACTATGCTTCACTACCAAAGCAGAGTTGTGGCCAAGGTCACACCATCTAGCGGTAGAGTGAGAAACAATTCCAACAAACAAACGAAAGAAGTGCACATACCTCATAGTCTTCGGACAAGCAATAACCGGGAATCTCTATTGGAATATGTCTAACTGTAAGTTCGTAACAGAGCAGGTGGGTTCTCCTTCACATGAAACCATCGGTCATGGAGGTTAAGGAGTCACACCCAAAACTTGTAGTCGGTTCTACATTGGACAAAGGGAACCAAGTTTTAAAAAAAGAAGTTAAAACTGATTTATATATAAAAAAAACTGAATATATATATGTATCAGAGCCAAGTTTCGATCTTGGGACATGTGGGTTATGGGCCCACCACGCTTCCACTGCGCCACTCTGATTATGTTGCTAAGATTGTGAATCTGAAATCTATAATTATATTTAAGAATTTTTCTACTATTTTTATTTTGGAAGATTGATTTTTCATACTTTTTTTTTTATAGATTTGTACAATTTGCTCAAGTTTTGACAAATTATGATAGAAGAATTACACAGAAGTTTTGACAATTACACATGGCAATTACGTGTGTATTTTTTTTTTTTGAACTACCTTATACATTTGTATCTAAAATATGATATTGCACAAAATTTTGCTCATGTTGATCAGGAAAAAGCAAAATAAAAAAAAAGACATAAGGAAAAGTTATAGATTAAATACTGATATGCAAACTATCATACTCATGTGATGTGGAGTTGTTATCTTCAAGGAGACATTTCATCAAGTTAGAGACTCCTTCAACCTATTAAAATATTAGATCATCTTCATTGGTGGAAATATATCATCTAAGTTTCTTAGTATAAAGAAGTACGTAGTAGTTAAAATATAATTTATTGTTTCAAAACTTTAAACAAAATGTTGATCTCCAAACAGAGCCCGCCCTTAACACAGACAGGATAATAGTTCCAAAGGTCAAAGGTTCGAATTCCAGTCATTTTTGTGTTTTCCAAGTTTTTTTTAGAAAATATTAGTGTATAATTGGCCCAAAAAAAAGAGCTTGTGGTCTTAATATTTTCAGAGACGGCTCTATCTTCAACTAAAAGACAACCGTTTCGCAATAAGTTCCAACACTGTAGTTTCTTGCTGGAAAATATATGATGTGTTTCTCTATTTTTTGTTTTAACAAGCGATATACTTCTTAGAACCGCACCGATGGAGGTGACTTACGCATAAACTATCTCTTAAACTCAATATAAAGAGAATCTAGCGTGTCTTGTCATGTATAAAAGTTTTTTATCTATAAGGAAATGCATGTCGTCTCACTTGATTGAAAATGGTATTTCACTGTAAAATGAATTCATGGGAGTTGGTGGAGATAGAAGCTACCTTAAGGTATCAATGGAAATAATTTTGGTTCAAAACATAGATACAGAAGACATGGTTCATGGTTGTTGATAATAAGTTTGACAATCCAATGTCATTATCACTAACTTTTGTTTTTCAGCTTTTCTTGCCAAAGGAGAAGATTGTCCAATATAATGCCATTAACGGGAGTGAGATGAATAAAATTGTGAAAGAGGGAAATTTTTAATAGGGATATGATTCCTTTTTTTATTGTTATTATCATTCTGAAGCAAGATGTCATTGCAGTTTTATAGTTATCCTCACATCTATCATGATTCATGAACATCACATCACCTAATTACAATTTTCTTTAGTAAACCCATCTAAAACAAACAAGGAATCTGGAGAAATGAAGATATATCTGTATTTTAGAGCAATAAAAACATTGAACAACATAACAATGAACTCGAATGTAGAGAGTAACCGACATTCCCTAACTTGAATGTAGAGAGTGAACGAAGCACTATATAAAAAACACTACTTAATTAGAATGTACAAAAATTCTAACTAACTATGCGACTACATCATTTTGCTTCTTGTATACTCAGTTATGTCTCATAGCCTGATAGCCATGCTGTTGATTACAACAAAAGGTTCTTACTTTTTGATCCCTTCTAGAGATAACATAAGTAGTTGGTGTGGGGATTTTTATTCAAGTACATAAGAATTTGATAGTATTTACTATTTACATAAAATTTACATAAAATGAAAACGATACTACAATAGTTTTTAATAGAATAAAGCATTAGACATTTTCCATTGAAAAAAGAAAATATTACATGCATTTTGACATTGATCGAGATCTTACATCGAATAAAAAAGGTTGACCCATGGTGGAAAAAAAAAATATAAGTGGCTGAAATCCTTTTTAATAGGGATCAGTGGAGAAAAGAAAGCTTCAACAGTGAATATCATTATCTATTAATTACTTTATAGTTAAAAGTTAGCATTTTCCCAATAACAGGAAGACAAATCATTGTATTGGAAGTCTCTTTTACACTTTCACAAAGCATCGAATAATTAGAAGAAATTTGGTACCAATGGTCACATATTTTCATTTAAAATACAGCAAGCGTAGCCTTATAATTTATAGATTACACCAAAACTTCACTATTAACTCTTTCGTTAACTCTGTCCCAAATGGAATCTAGTTTTTTCTTTTCTGTTGCATTTGATAGTGTTTCAAACTATTTTTGCAAACAAGTTTTATTATAGGAAGTTGGAAAATTAAACAGAGACATAATAATAGAACTATAGTACGCACACTATATATATAGTACTACTTTATCAATCAATTGAATGCTTTTTTATTCCCTACATAGTGTATATATACGTTTAGTTGTCGTTTCTTAAAACTAATAAAAATTTGAGGAAAAATTCGATGTTATTTTTTTTTTCCTTTTCGAAAACGAGCTTGTAGTCATCTTTTTTCAGAAAAAGATATATATTTTTTTCTTGAAAAGAATAATCAAGAAAAAGGAAGCATTGTATTTCACCCATTTTTCATGGTTATAGACTTATAGTTAACACTAATATTCTGAATTATCTTTCTAATATTGATTTCAACACAAATGATAAAGTTAAAATGGACCGGATCTAATTTACTGGATCCAACCACTTCGTGATCTGTAATTTGGACTAAGTTTGGCTAATATACATACGTTCAGTAAGTAATCTGTTGACATATATAGTTCTATAAAGAAAATTATTCAGGGTGCATAATTTTTCATGGTATGTATTATTTGTTTAGAATATTAAAAAAAAAAAAAAAAAAGCAATCTTTCTTACAAGCAACAAAAACAAAAAGAACGAAAAAATTAACAGATGGCAAAAATGTTAGGAAAGAAAGAAGGGAACAAAACTAGCTAGTCTTTCTTTTTAGGTTGTTGATACGATAAAAAAAGAGGTTGTTGTTTGCTTGGCAACTGACATGTATCATCAATCTTTGAAACTTACTTGTAGGAACAAAGTTTTTCTAACTTGATCGACCCACGAAGAATCTCCTGCCGGCGAAGTCTCTGGTTAGGTAAACCCTCTGACCTACGTAGAAGCTACCAAAGGATGAATCCAAAGAGATCGCATGATCCCGAAAAAAAAGCAAAGTTTTGGGGTTTGTTTTTTCCCCCATCTTTCAATGAAGAAGAAAAAGAACAATTCTTAGGGAATAATAAATCAGCTTAATTAGGATCAATGCGATCCCTTTGGATCCTTTCTCTAGTTGCTGTGAAGAACTCTCTCTCTCTCTCTCTCTCACTCTTTCAAGGTGGGAGCAATGTTGTTTTTCTCGAAGGCCATTGATATAAAAGATGGCCATGTTCGCCTCTTCTTGTTAAATAAATACATCTCTTTTTACAGCAAAATACATCTTTTAAATTTCCACCTTCTCATCTTTAAACTCTTTTTTTATAATTTTATTATTTCCACTTTTAAGGGTTTTACTTTATATTTGACTTGAAGGAGTAAACAAGACGTCTACACTTTAGACGATTTCTTGTGGCCTTAACACTTGATTTATATATTTTTCACTTCTTTCGTTTTTTTTTAACATATCTTTACAAACCAAATATAATACCTTCTAACATTACTCATGGACTTGAGTAATGTGATATTCAAAAACTTATTGAAAAGTCGAACTACGTTCTGATCACCTAATATGAAGCTTGTACAACTTAAAAGACGCTAAAATTTAGTCGTTGATACCATTTGATATCTACAATATATCTAGTGGCTTCATTGGAGGTGAAATTAATTTTGTGGGTCACATAAGCTTCAACAACTCGTGCACATCCATCTAACAAATTTCGAATTATGTAAATAACTTTGATGCAGATTTAGGTCGTCATAACTTACTTTTTGTTATAATTACAGTGACACTGGTATAAGAGAAAATGAAATATGGAGACACTGTAACCACAAATTTACAGCATTATGCAATGGTTTCATTTAAATTCCCTTACCGTTATGATAAACCATTACTGAGTCCAAAATAAAGCAAGACGAAAACATAGTAGATATTACTGCTATCGCTTAGGAGTGGACATAGATTATATAATCTTATACTCAAATTTTCATTTGTTGCAGAACCTTATGATGGTAATCAATTAATTAATAATTTGTTTGTGTGTTTAAAATAAGTATAATTTTAAGTTAAGAGTATATTTTCCACTTTTTAGCATATGGTGCTAATATTCAAGTATAGTTTCAAAGAAAAAAAAACATTCAGAGAAAATAGAATTACTTAAGCTTTAAAATTAAAAAACCTTTCTCAAACAACCCAGACAAACTATTCCATCTTAGATATTCCCCACAAGTTGGGTGGCACTATTAATTATCTTTTTGTCGTTTTATCATCTTTTTATTTGTTCTTAGCTTATTTTTTATTCGAAAGTTTAATTTTCTTTGTGGTCCATCCCATGTTCCCTTTCGCTTTTGGCACCAAACATTTCCTATAGACACTTCAAATATTTGTTTTTGGTTTTTGAAATTAATTATGCACCAAATTAATTATATTTTTCTTTATTTTCTAAGAAAAATTGTAAGTAATAATAGTTCCAAAGGATAAAATCACTTTCTTCTACAATGTCTAATACATAGCCACAGATGCAATCATAGGATCAGATTCAAGTCAAAGATATGGTCATATGATTGGCACCTAATAAAGAATCATTATATTAATGGATCCAATGCTTCTTCATCTTCTTACATACATTCATCCTATAGTTGTATAATTTATTTTTTCGTAATACTATCAAAGATGCTCATTATGCATGATCAATAATTTAAATTAGCTCATAGACATCACATGTTTTCCATTAATTGGCGTTATGTAATAAATTCATGATGCTATGTGTTTCCAAATGAATCAATCCACAGAGTGGTTTACTGTAACTATCAAGGATAATTATGTCATAAGAAGAATTAATATATATTTTTCAAAATTTCCAAAACGTGAGCAATCTTTAAACATGCCATCACTGCTTGGCTTGGCCAGGAGAAGAAAAAGGAGAGAAAAAGAGCATGAGCATGTGGCCTACTGTGTTTCCCTCTATGAGATTAAATTTTAAAATCTTTTGATATAAAATAAACTTATGTATATGTATAGGTGGGAAAACAAAGAATCTACAATAAATCAGTGCACATGGAGAGTCTATTCTACATAAGGGAGATATTCAATTTCATACCAGACAAGGATAATCTTTGGCTTTTCCATCTGTTCGAACATGACTGTTACAGCATCTTATTGTACGTATAACTGTGTATATATAGTAAGAATGAAAACATATTATTATTGTTGGATCTTTAACTTGTTCAGAAATATTTATTTATTTAGAGAGACGTACGTGAAAGTTGGAATAGAGAATGATCGAGGCTTTGAAGATTGTAATTAAGATTGTGGCAGTCTTCTCAATCACATGATTTGTGTTTGTGCTTTTGTGACTACTACTAACTACTAAGTCCCTATTTTTACCTTTGTCAGGTAAAGATATTCTTTTTAATCAGTAAAAAAAGTTCAGCAAAATCCACTATGTCAATTATTAATGGGACCTTTAAGGCATAGACTAAAAGGGCTTAAAAATTGTTTACAGGTAAACTAACTTATAAATCAGTAGTACTTCCTTGTGTCATCATCATCAAGCCTAATAATCATCATGCCAACCCATGAGGATTCGGAAAAGAAAACTCGTAAAGCATTTGGTCATAGCGTGAACCTGAAAGCAATCATGAAGATATCCATAAAATGTTAAATTTCATAATTTTGGAATAGAAATTGGTAAGCATATATCAATACATCATTGATCCTGTTTTCAGCGATATAATTGCATAAGTACGAGAAAATTGTCAGTAAACCACGAAAATATGTGTTAACGTTGTGCTTTTTGCGTTGCTATCAACTTTCTTACATAACACACACATACATCTTTAAAATGTCATATATATGAGTGAGGTATACATGAATATCATAATGTGTATGTATTTGGAGACGCACGTATGGATGTAGAGCATATGGTAGGGTAAAATGGGGATGCATGGTCTGTATTTGTAGAGAAATGAAATCATGAAAGTGAGATATACATATAAGATAACAAAACAAAAGTGGGTCACTTGGAAAAGATCCCAACGTAGAGAACATAATATTAGATGTCTCTTCTTTGTTAGACACCAACCCCAGTTCCGCACACCTCTTTGTCGTTCTTCTCATCACCTTATTTCGTACTCACAACCGCATCATCACAACTCAATATCTGTATATATTTTAACTTTGATATACGAACCATTAACAAGAAAAACTTTATTATATACATAGGTATATTGGTTTTAACACACTTGCATTTTTTGTAGGCTAACATGTTCTGTTGAACTTTGGATTTTGTTAATGAAAAAAACCACAGAATTTTGATGAAATATTGACTTAAGTTTATTTTGATCAGTTATGTATGTGGTTTTATTTAAATAGTCTGATTTTGCTATATAACTACTTGGGTTTTTTTTACATATTATCGCATATATATAATAGTATAATACACACATGGAATGTATATGTAATATATATTCTAACTATACTGTACTTCCTATATAAATGGGCACATCCATATTGAAGAGTTTTGAGTGGAGAAACGAAAGAAGGACAAGTTGAATAAGAAGGCACCAACTCTTATGGACCTACTTGCTTTGCATCTATGCTTCCCGCTTTCAATTCTCAAGTCGTGTAAATTTACAAGGCATTGCGTCACTGCACAATTTCCTCTTCAATCAGGTTTATCTTTTTATTAATTTGGCAAGAGAAAATATTTATATGTCGAATAAAATAAAAAGAGAGGTTAACTTCAAGTAGTCAACTAATCGAATAACAGTAATTAATGACATTCAAAAATGGGTAAGTGAATCTCAACGTAATTAGAATCTAGAAAAATCGGAACTAACCAAGATTATAAGACTGAGAATTAATTATTGGCCACCCGGGAAAGATATATATATATATATGTGCAGCTGTATATGTACCAAAATGTGTGTTGGTTAGAAAAGGAGCTAGTGAGGGAAAAGGCTTCTAGTCAGAAACGGAATGTATCATTCAAAAGCTAAGCTATGAATTCGACGGGGACCAATTCAATATTTACTTCCCGCCTCAACTATATGAACAACTCAAGTTATAAATATGACTACTATACATTTACGCGAGAATCTATGTGGACGAGTCCACAATGTTGCTACCATATCGCTATGTCGAGGTGCGAGATTGATTCTATATCGTAATTATTAATTTTCATAAAGGCTTAATTTACATAATCAATCAATCTCTTTTTTGGCTGTGGAATTTCGCACTATCACAACTCAAATTTACATTTACTATTCTTTTTTTTTCTTTTCGCAAGTGTCAAGAGTTGATAAGAAGGTATTAATAGCACGTGGCAACATTAACTTAGTGTCCAATAAATAGAAGACAATGTCGTTGTCTTTCCCAAATCCATTGTCCTAATTTTAGGGCAAGAGTATGTATGACTCGATCGATGCTCGCGTCGTTTTCTCTTAGGTCTAATTTCAATTATTGACTTGTCTGTTACGTAACTTTCGTTCCCAGTAAACTAAACTAACCAAATTATAAGATAATGAAAAAACAATATCTTATCAATGAAAATTATTAATATCCAAATACTATCTTTATGATTCCAATTATATACATATATATATATATAAGTATTATCTATTGAATAAAAGGTCGTCGCGGAAACATAAAGCATAAAATGCCTCACCGTCGTTGTCACTTTTGTCTCGTCACTGGGTCTGGGACTGCGTCGATTAGACGTCTCCATCACACTTCGTGTTCATATTCCTCGTGCTACACCACGAGGTACGTCTGACGCTTATTGTATCATCAACGGTATTAAGTGCAAGTAGTTTGGAAGACTGATATATATGATTTAAGGATTTAAAATTTGAGTGGTGAAGCTTTAATATATAGAGTGTTTGATGAAGATAATGACGTAGAGCGTAAGTAAGAATGGACTGGATATCCATATATAGTTTGACTGCTAATGATAATATTTATCGGTTCAAGAGTCTTTAAAAAAAGACCAAGAACACTAATATAAAGTGTTAGTTAGACCAAACAAACTGCATATAATGGACATGCAATGCAAGAACACGTCACAATATGCGTAAATCAATGTTGGAAACATAAATTAGTAAAAACTTGAGAGACTCAAAAAAGCCGAAGTTAACAGAGTATATGGAGGCATGACACTGCTAAAAACAGAAATAAGTTTAGAATATGAAGAAGATAGATCAGTGCATACACGACGAAGTGTCAAGTGTAAAAACTTCCCCATCATTTAACTGATCTCCAATTGATGATACCAAACCAGTCTGTGAAAACATGAAATAACTCAAGCTTAACCTACATTGAAAACAGCTACATAACAGATTCAGTCACATATAAGTGACTTTTCTCACCTGAATTTGCAACATACAACTGATAAATATCTTTTACCTGAGAAAACTTTTGTTGTTAGTGACTAGCACAAGAAAGACAATCGTATATATATGACATGAACTTGGGAGGAGACGCAATACCTTTGAACTCTTTCCCAGTTTATGTAATCTGTGTTGATTCATTAGTTCAAAAATGTGTCTCCAGGAATTCATCGCCGGAGTCCAGTGATTGCACTTCTGACAAATAGCTCGGGAACCAATTCCTAATATGAGGAGGTTCTACACATGAAACGGATAAAACCAGTTAGCCATGGTGAACGATTTACTCAGCAAGTAGCATACTAGAAAGAATCATTACCTGAAAGTATGGAGTCATCAAGAGCCATATCTGAAATCTGCACAAAAGACCAATAGATTAAGCAAAATATATTTATTCATGTCGACATTTCTAGCTATTACTTACATTTTCTGATTTTTCTTCCTTGCTCGGAGCCTCTACAAAATCATTAACCTCTTTATGAGTAAATGTGTAAGTTTGAAATTCACAGAAAATGTTAAATAATATAAGCCTTGTACGGCAAAAAGATTAACCCAAATCAAAGATGTTTAAAAACTTGGGCAAATCTTACTTCCATACCTGTCTCATGAATGTTCATGTCCATCGTCTACTAATAAGCTATTTTGGTTGCTGCTTGTGATAGCATCTGAATACATAGATCCGTTTGAAATAGCAAAACATCCTCAGACTTTTTTTTTTTTTTTTTTTTTTTTTTTTTTTTTGATAATAAATTTATAGTGATAAAAGATAAACCTCAGACTTAATCTAGATAATCCATATATTCTTTGTAGAAACAAACCCTCAAACAATAATCTTTGTACAAGTATTTAGTTTTTTTTTTTTTTTTTTTTTGGCACGCAAACAACAAACAAATATCTTAAACTTAAATCAGATGAAGAGGTTGACAAAACAATCTAACAATCAATCAATCGGGTTTTTATCCGAATAATATTTTCAGGTGCATACAATATATTTAGTGTCAATATTTTCAGATGAAACAACGATTTCAGTTACACTTGATTTACGAAACTATAACGATTGATATACATTCTATACACGACGGCTATAAATGACCGAGGCTTACTTTGGAAGAGAAAAGCCGTTTGTGGTGGCCGTACCGACAGACTGAGTGCGTCGGAGATGGTGTGAAATAGGTTGAGTGAGCTGGGAGAGGGTAAATTAGGGGGATGCGGACGAAGGTGGGGATGGATGAAGGTTTTCAGACCTCCTTGGTGAAATGTCTTGCGACCTGGGAGACGAAAACCCTAAATTCACAGTGACAATTTTTAATCAAAAACGACAGAGCATTGTTTTTGCCCCTATAAGTCCTACAATTCAACAGAATAATAGGCCCAAGTTTTTTTCACAAAACCTTGAAACTAATAAACTTACTCGGCCCATTACCAAGTTTACACAACCACTCGCCTCCAACTGCACACGGAAACGTCTACTCACATTTATTAATCCAATCCAAGTGGCTAGGTAATTATCACCTTTGTAACAAAGTTAACTCAGTTCTTAATTACTGATGTGTTTGGACGAATTTATATATTCCCTTCTTCAAGATTTCTATCTCTGCCTCTATAGCTTCTCTTTCTTAAAACCACAACCTCCAACCTTTAGATCGAACTCCTTCTCAGATACAGCTTCTTAATCTCTGGTAACTTCAGCAACGACACCTTCTATCGATAGTAACGTCTCTTGATCTGTCTCCTGGAATCTGTCTCCATAACCGGTGCTTAATCGTTTGTCACCTTCTTCAGAGATAAGGTAGGGTATCTAGGTTCTATCAATATTGTTAATATATCATAACATCCGCAAGTTTAGTTTGTACAAACCATTGTGATTTTCAACTTTGTACACTTTTCTAAAGAAGTCATGGACTCTCATGTTTTATATAACTTACAACCATCTTTATTAATGATGTTTTTGCTAGATGAATCCAAGTGGATCGCAAGGTTCCGGTGGCTCTGCTCCTCCAGGTCGTGGATTTGGTGGTCGTCGTGGTGGTGGTGGTGGGCGAAGTGATGGTCGCGGTGAAGGTCGTGGTGATGGCTTAGGTGGTGGCCTTCGTGGTGGTTTTGATGGTGGCGGTGGTGGTGGCCATGGTGGTGGTCCAGGTGCTGGCCGTGGTGATGGCCGTGGTGATGGCCATGGTCGTGGCGGTGGTGGTGCATTTGGTGGTGGCCGTGCTACGTGGTGGCCGTGCTATGTGGTATGTATATATGCACTAAGGTTGCGTTTAAATCAATATAAACTTGTTGAAAGTAAGTGTTTGGCTTCTCTATTATTAGGGACATAATAAGTATATGTTGTCTAAAAACAAGTAGAATATGGAACATTTGGTGCTCTAATGTCATGATAGTTTTGCATTGTCTGCATTTAACTTCAACATTTTCGTACCCTTATTTGTCATGCATTGTATCTGGTTTTACAGAATTGGGATACAAACATTTTGAAACATTGTGATGCTCTCACAACATTTGTATTTCAACGTATATATTTAGCAACCGGAATTTATTTTGGGTCTTCTCAGGTTTGTCTTGATAACCCTCCACGCCGAGCAATCGTTGCTTCAATCCGTAGGCACTTTGATGGCACATGGTATAACATAAGCTCTGTTCCTAATGAGGCAATCATGCAATGGTGGGGTAGTTTCATAGTAAGTCATGTTCTCACACTTTACTATTTAACATATACATAATTCTATAAATGATCTACTTATCTTACTTGTCTCCTTTTGCAGCAAAGTTTTTACTGGGATGATGCATATGGCGGAGAAGTCTACCATATGTGGTATCATGTTCTTGCTGGCCGCCTAAGAGACATGATCTCAAAGGCCAAAGTTTCTGGCAATAAGCCAGAATGGATCAGTGGGGAGATATGGGAGTTAATGGTAGAGTATTGGGGCACTGACGCAGCTCGAAAGAGGAGCAAGATAGCTTCGGATAATTGTTTGTCTTGTCGTGATGGGTTTGGTCCACATGAACACACTTCTGGTTCACATTCGTACGACCAGCTCAGAGAGTTAATTGTAAGTTTTTTAAGTCTCTGCAATAATTATAATGTGATTTTAACCAGTTCTTTCATTTTGTAGCGACGCAAAGAAGGGATTGAGCCTTCCATGCTTCGAATTCTGAGAGAGACTCACCGCAAAGCTGATGGCTCATATGTAGATGATAAGGCCAGGTCGATCGAAGAAGAGATACAAAGAGAGATTGATGCAATATCTCATATGTAGATGATAAGGCCATCACAATCATCCCACCAATGTCCCTGATGCTACTCATGAGCAAGATGACAATGACGATAGGAGCTTGTCGGCGGTGCACTCTTCTAAAGAACTTGGTCTCCTACCTTTCTCTACTCCCTTGCTCTAATTATAACTCTGTCTTTTGTTTGTCTGAACGGTAAAAAAACTCTGTTTTTTAGTATGTATGAATGTTTAAAATCTCTGTCTTTTGTCTGAATGTTTAAATCGGAGCTTTTGTTTGGCCCTACTTTTCCAAACTTCATGAACAAAGCAACCATTTCCCAGGCTATTGTTTCATTTTGAATTTGATAATGAAAGTTGTAGCAAAATCTGGGTTTTCAAATATTGAAAGATGTGGTTTTCGTCCTTTCTTCGTCACACTTTCTACGACACTAATTGTTGCTATATTGTTACAACCACGCAGTTACTACTTGTAGAAAATCTAAGACAATATACAATGTAGCTAATAGAAGCTACTCTGTTACAAATTGTCGTAGCTACTAAAAACTACTTTGTTACGGCGAAGACGAAACAAAGTGTCACTAATAAGCCACAAGTTTATCGTAGCAATTAGTTACAAGTTTACGACAACTAACAATGTAACTAACTGTCTCAAATATACGACAAGTATTATGTGGCTTGTTGTAGCAAATTGTTACGCATCTTAAGCATGCTTTATGTAACAAATAGCTACATTAGGCGGTCACAAATGGTAGCAATTTGCCACGTACATGATAGTCGCTAAATTGTAGCAAGTTGTTACACTTAGTGATGATAGAAAAATTTGCTACACCCAAATAGTTATTAATTTTTTTTGTAACAAAACTGTAACAAATAATTTCTTGCTACCGAAAACAAAGTAATACTTACGAAATTAATCGTAACTATATGACCAGTTTTTACTAGTGAGTAGTCTCACAGCATCTCATTATCAATATCAAAGTTAAAAATGCTCAATCAGATTATATTATAGCACTTAAGCCGTTAAGCGTGCTCTAAAAGCATGATCATCTAGTGATTGATAAATGTTCATTAAAAATACACAACATTGAATTGTTCATATAACCACCAAAAACGTGTTTCCCTTACTAATTAAAAAGTCAGATCATCTTTAAATCCACACGCTAATATCTTTTTCAATTTAGCATAGATTTTCTCTTTTTTTTTTTTTCTTTTTCAAAACCATATATATCTTTCTAACTTAAATTAATTTTATGTTTATCACTTACAAACCACCACCCCTACGCAATAATTTTTTTCGGATTACATAAAGCTTACTCTCAGTCTCAAGTAATTTCGTTGAAGTAGTTTTAGTCAAACTTTTTCTTCTTCCAGTTAAATTATGAATATATATATATATATATATATATATATTTGAGTGGGAAAGAGGATGAAAAAGTGAACTTAATTATTAATTAATGAGTCATAACAGACTCGGCGTTACAGAAAAAAAAAGTAGGGGCAACATTCAATGAAAGAGAAGGGTAAATTAGTAAATTACGAAACAGAAGAGGAAAAAAACGAACCCCAGAAAGAGAGGGGTAGGATAGTAAAAATAACAAAAAAAAAAAAAAAAAAACCGAACCCGAAAAGAACATTTCCTCTTATTAAAACCTCCCCACTAAGCTTTTGCAGTTAGGAAAGCTGGTAGTACAAACGAATTAACCAAAACCATTTTTTTTTTTTTTTTTTAATTTGGCCCTCAGGGAGAGAAACAAAAAAAAAAAAAAATCGAAACTTTGGTGTAAAAATGGATCGATCGGAGCCATTACCTTTACCATTTACAGATTCCGATGAAGGAATGAGTGCGGCGATTGAGGCGGAGCTAGCTGAGTTAGCTGCAGGAGATTCAAGCGGTGGTTGCGGCGGCGGTGGTGGAAGGGTTAAGAGTAAAGTGAAAGGACCTTGGTCTACGGAGGAAGACGCTGTGCTCACTAAGCTTGTGACTAAGTTAGGTGCTAGGAACTGGAGTTTGATCGCTCGTGGTATCCCTGGTCGTTCTGGTAAATCTTGTCGTTTGCGTTGGTGTAATCAGCTTGATCCTTCTCTCAAGCGTAAACCTTTCTCTGGTAACCAACCTCCCCTTTAGATTTCGTTACATCTAAAAGTCTGATTCTTTCTTTTTGGGTTTTTTTGTTTGATTCTGATATGTTCGTGAGTGATTTCTCGATCTTCATTCAAATCCTTTTGAGTGGTTTTGTTTTGTTTGTTTTCGTGTTCATACGATCTTCCTAGTTTTGGTAAATTTTTGTGATCTTTAAGTATTAGAAGTTTGTGAAGTGAGATGTTTGATGTATTGATATGAATATTCTGATGCAATTCGTTGAAAATGTTCTAAATCTTGAAGTTTATCTTTCCCTGCTCTGTTGATGACATTGGATACAGTGTATTCTGTCACAGAGATAGATAGTTTCTCTCAGAACCAATTTCATTGTTACATGAATCCAGAGCATGTAACTTAAGATTGAACTTTATTGTTGTTATGTACTTTTGGATTCTTTGGGGTTTGGCTTTTGAGATTGATTCTTGTTTTTTTTTTCATTTGTTCTTGTTTGTTCTGCTTGTAGATGAGGAAGATCGTATGATAATATCAGCTCACGCGATTCACGGAAACAAATGGGCGGTGATTGCCAAAATGTTAACCGGGAGAACAGATAACGCCATCAAGAACCACTGGAACTCAACCCTTAGACGTAAATACGCTGATCTTTGGAACAATGATGGTCAATGGATGGCTAATTCAGTTACCACTGCTTACGTCAAGAACGAGAACCTCGACGAAGTGTCTAATCCATCCTCAAAACAACAGTTTCTTCAAGAAGATATCAATTCGCCACCAAAGCCACCACAAGTGAGTGATGTTGTAATGGAAGATGCAGCCAATGAACCTCATCAAGAACAAGCTTCTCCACCAGTAGAGAATAACGTTCAAGCTCCACCAGTAGAGAGTAACGTTCAAGCTCCACCACCAGTAGAGAGTAACGTTCCAATAGAGAGTAGTAACGTGTTTCGACCAGTGGCTCGTGTTGGTGCGTTCAGTGTCTATAACCCAACCAGCCAAAGAAATGGATACAGGGACCACAACATAGTTCCATGCGAGGGACTCTTGATTCAAGCGGCTAAACCCGATTCATTGGCTGGTAAATTTCTACAAACTCTTTACGATGAGCCTCATGTCCCTTCAAAATGTGGCCGCGGTTGCTCTACTACCAATCCAGCTGAAACCAAGTACTCACGTAACTCGGTGTTGGGACCGGAGTTTGTGGATTACGAAGAGCCTTGTGCAGTTTTTAACCAAGAACTGATATCTATAGCAACAGATTTGAACAACATTGCGTGGATAAAGAGTGGCCTTGACAATGCAGTTGTCAGAGAAGCAGAACAGAGTTTGAAGATTGATAATTGCAACTATAATGACCCTCGAATCAAGTTTACAGGAATGATGCCTAGACAAGATTTCTTCTGTGCAAGAAGCTGAAACTCAAAATGTAGGGCTTGATAATCATCATCCCTCGCCCCACTTTTTTTCTTTTTTTTTCCCAATTCTTTGCACTTTAATGCATATATAGATGATGATATCTTCATGATGATTCGAGGTTGTTTCTCACATTTTGATTCGGATTCCGTTGAAAGGGGAGACTAAACATAGTCAAATCCATATCTCTTATATATAAGAATAAGAATCCCAAATCATTTTCTTTCAAACGCTGGTTGTGATTAGAAAAACTGATAAGTTATATTGGTGGCTTCGTTTATATGTTTTCGTTCAAGTGTTCTTTCAATTTCTTAGTGTGATATTATGGTTCTTGGTTGAGGAACTTTAAATAGCCAACCGGTTAAATTCGGTTTAGGTTCATTGCGTGTGAAGTTGGGCTTAGGCCCATGGAGTCTCATGACTTAGACTTAGAGGCTTTGGTTTGCGGTTCTAGGGTTGTTGTCACTCTGTTTTTTTTGCTGTTACTCTGTTTTTTCAAACAGAGCACAAGAAGAGGCTGGATAAGAGGACAAATGTAGAACTACATAAACAAGAGAGAAATGGAAAAAGGCTTGCTTGTTATATTCTTTATAATGTTATTTACAAGCACTTTTCTCCATATCTTTCATATATTACAAAAACAAAAGAAAAAATGAAGATCAATTTACAATTTTTAAAAATATGTTTTGAAACGTCTTCATCTTTTTATTCCTCAAATTCACCAAAATCTTCAATAGCTGTGACTTTAGAGGACTTGAGTTTCCAAGAGGCTGTACTAACCTTCAATGGAAGCATCATAGGACTACCATAATCTCCGAAACTAAACCCACTTTCTTCTTCTTCCTTGGTATGCAAGTCACCCGGAGGCAAGAAGAAATCTGAAGACAAACCCTTCACATTAAAACCAACTTCTTCAATCTCCCAACTCTCTTCCATTGTAGTCTTTGAATGGCTCTCTAAGCTCTCGTCAAGCCTCAACAATGAGACACGTGTTCTTCCTCTGTGAGCGATCTGAATCCCATCAACGCTCTTATAGTCTTGGATCAATGTCTCAGACGTTGTTTCCCAGAAGACCACATCTTCCTCTTCTGGACCTGTCTTGACCCGTACCAGATAAGTATCCTCTAGTTGAACCAAAAGTCCAGTTCTTTGGCTAAAACATCCCCATACGGTATGCTTAACCGTCTCCATACCGCTCTTGCTTCTAGATTTAAGTCCCGAAGGCTGCGTTTCGAGCTTAAGCACAAAGCATTCTTCGTCTTTAACGGCCTTTTCACCTACGCAGACTGATCCAGCGAACAAATTTGCTGTGGTTTTAGGATCAAGACCTTGGAGAAACCTTCTGAGAGGTCCAGAAGGTTCATTAGAGGCATGAGAATGCGCGAGCCAAGGGCTTTGTCTCCAAGCCACGTTACCATCACAACCGGCACTAACTTTACAACCCGAAACCACAAGCTCTAAACTCCATTGACTCATGCCTTTCTTCCATAAAACGAAACCTCCCATCTCTCCTCCCCCGTTTCCGTTGTTGTTAACGTTTCTTATCCTCACCATCTTCTTCTTCCTCTTCCCGGTTAGGGTTTTCGCTGCACAAAACTTAGTCACTCCCATCTTCACTTTTCCCATCGCGTACATGCTCTCCACCGCGGCTAACGACATCTCTCCTCCAGCCGCTGCTGTGTATTGCTTTACTATGTACTTCGCCATGGCTGATTCCTATTAATACCCAAAAACAGAGCAAACGCAATATCAGAAACTTGTCCCTCAAGTAAATCTGCGATTATAGTTGAATCGATTTAACCGAGTATATTTTTACTTACAATAGATTGGTTTTTGATGAGCTTGGAGATGGGATGATCAATCTCATCGTGATCGGAAGAAACAGGGAGAGGGATCGACGGAGCTCCGACGATTCCAAGAAGCATCTGAATCTGAGCGTCACGGCCGCCAAAAAGTGTGGCGAGGCTACTACTGTTATCCGGTGGTGACCGGAGCAAACTAGACTTGACGCTACGCCAAGCGCCGGTCTTATTGTTCTCAGAACAGAACAACTCCTCCGGCATCGGAACTTCCAGAACCGTCTCTAGACCGTCTTCTCTATCGAAATTAGGGCAAAGCGTCCTCATTTTATCACTCTTCTCGCAAACTTTGAATTAATCGATCAAAGATGTGATTACCGGAAAAAGATGTGTAATCAAAACTTTTTCTTTTCTTTGGTTACAATAATATTTTGGGGGAGATGAAAAGGGTTCAATATGTATTATGAGAGACTGAATAACATAAGCTATGGGTTGGCGATTTATATATATGAAAATATATTAGAGAAAGAGAGAGAGTAAACGAGATGACCAACCGACCGAAGCCGATTTGATACTATTTGTGTATTGTCGTGTTCGCACGCTTCATGTCTCCCCTTTGATCTATCGAATAACTATTGAATACTAGTATAATGTATTAAATAAAGTATAGAAATAATTTATAATTTCCTCTAAAGTAAGAGAAATACATGTTATCTTTTGTCGTGAAAGAAGAAATACATTTGAGCTTTGTCCTCTCAGCTTAACAATGTATTCTTGAATAAAAAATAAACGTAAAAAAATACTAATAGGCTATTAATTGGTAAAAGAGAACTTTGTCTCCATTGGTGCAGTTGATTTGAATAGTCGTATTCAATATACGGCGCCGCTCTGAACGCAGATTGAATCGTAAAAACTAAAAAGTGAGGTATTTTTAAAAAATAAAGAATCAATGGTTGTTTTCCTTCTTTTTTTTTTTCAGATGGGAAAATTAAATCAACAATGCTTCTCTTTGTTGTCTCAATGTTAAGAAGAAAAAGAAGAAAAAGAAAAAACGATATTGTTTTAGTTGGTGCGGTTATATTAATCCACAAAAAAGTCAATGTGAAATATTTATTCACTTTTGAGTTGCTTTAGCTTAAACCGGCTCATAATATATTTCTTTTACTTTTTTATAATCTTAATTTGACAAGATCATGCGTCTCTTTGTTTCCGTTTCATCTTTTGACTTCTAAGTGCAATGTTTTATTTAATTTAATGTTGCATAAGGTTCAATGAATATCGGTTTAATTTAAATTATAATTAGTCTTGCAAATGACATAAGCAAAAAAATTAGTATAAAATAATAAAGCTACGTTTTAACGATGGATAACTTTACAATTAGCATACACTGCATGTTTACAGGTAAACTAGTCTTGATTTAGTATTTCATTCAAGAACGAAGTTACGAAAACATTCACTTCTGTTTTACGTTTACATTTTAAGATTTTTCTATTAAACGGTTATATTAAACATTTATAAACAGAATATTTGAGCATGTAAAAGAAAACTAACGTCTTTATATTGTTAAAGTCTTGCTTTAAGTTACTCCCTATGTGATAGCGATAACGTGACACGAAGTATATAAACTTGCAAATTGTATTCCCTAAGAGATGTGATAATTTAATTGAGATACACGGGGGGCGTGACTTTCTAAGTCGTCAAAGATATATATTATAATTTAGTAGTATCATTTAGTATTCGTGAATCAAATCAACCAAAGAAAAAACGTATTTGTAAAAATAACGTATTTGTAAAAAAAAACGACGAGAAGTGGATAAGACGACACTTTGTTTGGGAAATGAATTGTCGGCCAAACGTGGCTGACGCCGTAGCATCAGACCGACTACTAATATATTTCCCTTAAATTTTGATTTGCTTGCCGTTACGGTTACAAATTAAGAAATCAAATATTTTTCTATACATGAATGCATGTGTGTGTGTGTCTATGAGTTAGTTGCCTTCATCATTCATCAAGTGAGTTCAATCTATATATTACGATCTTAACAATATTTGTGATTTCTCCACAAGAGCAATGTATCTCGCATTATTAAAATTTATATGATTATGATTGTTGAATAAATAATATTCAATCATGACATGCACGCTGTTGGGAATCTTTTTTTGCCGATATGCAATTTGTATGCATAACTCATAAGTAGAAGAATAAAGATCAGTTCATGATATCAGAACAAATATGGAAAATACGAAACCAAATCTAGACCTGATATTATAAAGATTCTTACAGGTAAGGTTGTTACTATAGTTCAATGTCTAAAAAACCATATGTGACTGCATTATAATAGTATATGTTTAAATAGTTATTGTTTGGGAAGACTTTTGGTCAATGGCTCCATGAAGGTGGTTTATATTCTGCAAAAGAATGCGTCTCGTAGCACTGATTAGGTGATTAGGAGAAATAAGAGAGAAGAGAGGAGAACAGAAAATATTAAAACAATTTAATGAATGCGTCTTCGTCATGTCGGTTAACGTACTAAACTATATAATTCTAGTATAAACTTGTATTCTCATTTACTAATTCTAGTTTAAACTTATATTCTCAATTACAAAGAATGAAAGAACTATTTTTCCAGTTAAACTACCAATTTAAGTAAGGAATGGAGATTTATTAGTAATCACATCAACCAATTGACATGCATCAAGAGCTTCGAGTATGCTTTGTTGTACTTTCTCCCCAACACTGTGGTATATATTCGTTTTCAAAACATTTGGTTATCTTTTAAATAGCTTGCACAATCAATAAACATACCACAAATTTTACACATATCGCAAGACACATACACAAATAGTTAGCGTCTGAGCTTGGAGATCATGATATTATAGTTTTTATGGATAAAACAGAGATTAAGTATCAAAACTGATCATATTTTAGTTAAATATTGTATATTCCTTTGCAGTCTCTTAGTGTACTAGTTCATACTAGGTTCTTATTCGCAATGCTTGTCTAGACAACAATAAAAAATTAGTTGAATTGAAAAAATAATTTCCCAACGATGTATTTGATATAGTGAATGACTTTTAAAAAAAAATAATTAGTTGACAGTTTTCAACAAAGATTATGATGAACATCATAACCCACACACATTGGTTATCAATAGCTTCGAGTATGTTCTTATTTCTTATTTCTCAACCAAACACTTTGAAATGAGGGGTGTGGATAAAAAGATAACCAAGAAACCTTATGAACATCATTAGTAGTTAGGTAATGTGATAGGAAAATATAAAAGTTTAGGAACTAATAATCTACAGTAAAAAAGGTTGATGTCATAATCAGTCACCTTATATTGACTAAGTTAGGTTTAATACGAAGTTACGAACTAAATAAGATTTGGATTCATAACCGAAATATTCTAGAACATATTTCCTTTTGCCGAGTAAAAAATGCTTAGGTCCACAGACCAGAAAGAAAAAGAAGGAATTAGACTGTCTTATCGTGGGGTTTATATCATTAAAAACGTATGATTACACTTTTTCGGTTAAAGAAATTATATGATTAACATGTTCAACAACCAAATAAAAGTTATGCTAATTTGCTACTACCATTATCATGAAAGTATATAAATATAAAGCACAGTTAAAATTCGAGATCAATGTGAATCACTATTAAAGTTGAGCACTCAAATTCTGAAAGTTCAGATAAGAGAAATAATAACTGATTAGAGGAATAAAAAAAAACCAAAAGTTCCGACCATTGTTTCGCTGATTGCGGATGGTTGGATGGAGCTGAGACGAGCGCAGGAACTGATGTGTTCCCCTAGAACATTATCGCCCATAAGGCCCATAACAAACAAAGGTTGCTTTCTTTCGCCCGTGGCTTTTGTCTTTCTCTCACGTTTTTTGTCCGGCGCCGAATCGGCCTTCATATAATAAACTTATACTGTAAGAAAACAATAACAAATTCAAATTAGTACTGAAAATTAGATATTACATCAACAACACATATTATCTTAAGTTTCCATTATGGAGTAAAATACTCCAGTTAGTTTCAAATTTTTTTAGAACTATATGCATTTTTCCTTTTATTAAAACTGCAGTTCAGTTTAAAATTAGTTTATTTTCTCGGTATAAACAGACTTCGCGTTCTCTTTAAATTTCACTTATGTTACGATAATAAAACTTGATACACATGGACATAGCCACATAGGTAGGTATACGAGAACGACAACGACACTTGCCATTATTACTCTTACTCTCTTACGATGTATAATGTATTATGTATATATGAATCTATTAATGTACACGAAATATGACAAAAATGAAGACTAAATTTCCATTATGGCTTTATTTTTCTTAGAGGTCTATTTCAATTTCATAGTTACGGTTTTCGGCTGAAGGATTGGTATTCAGTTTAGAAAAGAAAAAAAATATAAACCGGATAAAATTGATTTTAACATTCACATCGACTTTGGTTTTCGGTTTATCTTGAGTTCTTGACTATGTTTCCCTTCCCTAAATGTAATGGTCCATTATCCATATTTTATTTTATAACTCATAAGTATGAAGAGTAATATAGAACCCTAACAAGTAACAACCAACAATATTACTCTTTATCAGAATTATAAAACACAACATCCAAAGGTTTGAAGAGTGTTTAAAAACGTTGCTCTTACGTAGCTTTTCTAACTTGCCAAAGCATTAGAATCAAAAGACAGAACATAATTCACAAGTTTGTCTAAATACTTGGAAGAAGACCCATCTTTACGTAAGCAAACATTTGCTCTCTCTTTCAACTCCGAACACATCTCTCTAATTCCATCTCCTTCCTTTAATATTATACTTCGTAACACCCTCTCAATCTCCTTCCTATCCATCTTCGTTCTCTCTAACTCAATCCCGATTCGCCATACATCAACAATGTACCTCGCGTTCACAAACTGGTCTGTGAAACACGGTGTACATATCATTGGCACACCTTCACATATGCTCTCTAATGTCGAGTTCCATCCACAATGCGTCCAAAACGCTCCAACTGCAGAATGCGCCAATACCTCTAATTGATTCACCCATTTCACAAATTTTCCCTTCTGGCCAATGTTTTCCACAAACCCACTAGGTAACGCCTCCAGCCACTCGGTCCCTCGGACAAATCCAGGTCTAACCACCCACAAGAATGGCCGTTCGCTGTTTCTTAGACCCCATGCAATCTCTAGAAACTCCTTCTCCTCTATATCTGCAAGGCTTCCAAAACTCACATAGATCACAGACTGTGGCTCTTGCTTATTGAGCCAATTGGTTGTTACATGGTCTTCTATGTTCTTCATCATCGGTAGGACTCTGTCCCTATGTTTGTGAAACGGTCCAATCGGGAATATGGGAACTTGAGACCTGCTGCTAATATCCATGAGTGAGAGTCTTTCAAGATCTTCGAATGTGTTCCATATGACTCCTGAAGAAAAATTGGCTCCTTTCACCATGTCGGTAGCTACTAGATAGAATTCCTCCGGCTCATTCGTTTCCATTACCGGAAGATCCTTCACTTTCAAAGGTGGAACCTCTGTCACTAGCTCATCTAATCTAGAAGCTAGTAAACAAAATATTGTGTCACACTTTTATCAAAACAAAAAATTGTATCATAAATCAATGCTCCAATAAATGTTTCCGCATCATCTGTTAAAATTGTTGGTTAATAGAATAACACGTTCTCATTAAGATATATATGAATATCTAATTATTAAACTGTATAAAACTTAAAAGATAGTTAATACGAATATGTAACTAAAAAAATATATCAACTTGTAGAGTTAAATAATATGTAAAAGAAGAAAAAATAACAAAAATATCAATGGCTTATGTAAGCAGAAATGTTTTATCTTTAATCTGAGCAAGTTGGATTTATTTCTCTTAATTAATAGTATAAAGGAGTTGAATATACACACAAAAAACAAAAAGAATCTTAAAATAAATAAAGTCGAAATTTGAAATAATTTTGTATATTTAGAAGAAAAAAAAATGTAAAGAATAACACGTTTGTACTACCTTGAATAGGAAGATAATTCTTATCTCTAAGAAGAGGTAGAGCAGCAAAGGCACAAAACGACGCCACTCCTTGTGTGATCAACACCATCCTACGAATTCCTAACTCTTCCGCTGCAACCTCCGTGTTCCTCACCCAAACAGCATCGTATACCAAACAACACACTGTCTCTCCCCTGCCTACTTCCGCCGCCAGAGACTGGCGAAAAGGCTCCGCGTAAGTTTGTCTTAGCAGACGAATGAAGGCGACGAGGTCCATACTGGAAGCATCTGGTTGAGTCATAGGGTCCTCTCCTCCTGCGTTGTTGTGAGGGATGGTTCGAAAAGTGAAGAGTGGGTAGTGAGAAGGATCGGGGAAGTTGAAGGAAGTGTGGAGGATCGTGACGGAGAAGCCACGATGGTGGAATATTCTGGCGAGTTGGATCATTGGGTTGAAGTGTCCTACAAACGGTAAAGGGAACATTATTATTTTCCTACCTTTTCCTTCTTCCATTTTTTCTTCGTAACCTTTTTCTTATTTTTTTTGTAATTAGAGATTTGAGGGTTTATTTGTTTTGTTGTAGGTTCTGAGTGGTTTTAAACTATACGCAAAGTAGTCGAGGCCTGGTAGCAGCATGGTTATAGTAATGGATTGACCTATGGGATGACACATTTGACCCACCAATTATTTTCAAAAGTTAAAAATAAAATAAAATAAATGTTATCTGTGTCCCTTATTAGATTCATCATCATATTACGTATATTATCAACTTTTATTATTGGATCCTTCAACTCATGAGTTTTAGAATATTCAACCAACCTATTATGATTCATCGATCGAGTTAGATATTTTATCCATTTAGAAGAGTTAACTGTAACTATAAAACTAAACAAAATTTTGCATATCAACATCCATAGAATATTCCTTAAGATATTTTTATGCTTTATTTTACAACCCTCCATTTATTTAATTCTCTATTTTATTTTACAACCCTCCATTTATTCAACTCTCTCATAACCATATACTTCACTATCATATATCACACACTTATTATTTATTTGGTCATTCTAGATCGTACTTTCTCCCTAACACTATGGCAGTCGATTACAAGATAACTTGATGATGATTTTCCTTGTTCCTAAAGTTGTGTGGTTTTAATGTCGGTTATGCTTTGCAAATCGTTATCCCCTATATATTAAAAGGGAAACATTTTGGAGGCAAAAGCTGATGTATAAGCATTAGAGAGCTCAGAGCACATCAAATCATTGCTCAGAGCACATCAAATTATTTAACCCTCAAAACATCTAATTATTTACAATTATGTCCCATTGTATTTTAACAAATTAAAAAAAAAACCCAATTAAAAAAACCCTACCCGAAGAGCCACCAGCCGCACAACATATCCCCTCACCTATATAAAGGGGATTCTTCTTAACATTCACCAGAGGAAAAAAAACATTCGATAATAGAAGATGGTTTCGTCATTCCGTCATCATCATGGTTTCGATGTAATAGCCAATACAATTCACCTACACAAGTAGTTTATGATAAGACTCCTACTAAGTATGTTTATAATGTGGAGGAAAAGCGGTGGAAGAAAAAAGTAGAAGAGGATTTCGTTCCAATTGGGAACCTCATCTCGGTAAGATTTATTTTTATACTACACAAGTCCACAGTGTCATTTCTTTATACATACAACTCCTAACTAAAAAAATCTTTCTTTAATTTGAACAAGAGGAAGCTGTTGTGCTACAAGTACCAAATAACCAGATGCATAAGATAAAGATTTTGTTTCAGTATTTACATAAGAGAATCAAACTAAGCCATGACGACTACAAAACTAATACTCTTCTAGAGTAAAGGATTTCATATGTATTAAAAAAATAAGAATAAGCACGTGCATCTTATTTTCATATTTCATTATCATGTGTATCTTATTCGAATAAAATTAATTAAAAGCACACCTCTTCCATTCATCACATTTTAGCCTCATATCAAAAACTATACATATTATCCTAACACCAATGATTTAAAGTCTATATATAATAATTACATTTGGATAAATATGTTTTGTTCTACGGACTACGGCTAAATATTCGGTAACACTTCAAATTCACACCAACAGATCTTATATGAGAATGAAATGCATACAAATATAGTATAAAACAGAAATATATTTATTTTGATGATTTTGTAAATAACGAGTATACAAATGCATTTCAGATTTTTCTTATTTATATATATATATATATATATATATATATTTAAAATAAATATTTATTAAAAATAAATACGATATATGAAGATTTTTTAATTCCAAAACTGTTCGCTATTTTTGGATAATTTTTCTTATAATACTTCGGAGATTATCAATATCCTCATTGGACTTACTACTCCTATATATATGATCTTCCTATCATCATCATTTCCACCAGTTCACCACAAATCACATTCAATCATTTCAAACACTCTACTTTTTATTTAATCATGTCTTCTTTCAGCAATGTTTCGGACTTGAAACCTTTCAAAAACATGTGGAAGATCAAGGTGAAGATCATTCAACTGTGGAAACAATACTCAGCTACCACCGGTGAAACAATCAAAATGATTTTGATAGATGCTAAGGTTAGTTTATTTTCACTCTAATATCAACCAACGCATGTTTTCATATTTTCGTCTATGCTACTACTTTTTAATATATAGGGGATTTTTAATTAGTAATTTTTTTTTTGTTATTCAAAAAATTTCAGGGCGACAAAATCCAAGCTACCATCAAAAATGCTCTCATTGGAACGTTTAGGGACCAACTTGAGGAAGGAATGTCGAGAATCATCATCAACTTTTCTCTCTTTCATTCAGCGGGCATGTATCGGACAACAACTCATCCTTATCGGATTGCCTTCATCCCTAACACGCGTGTTAGGATTTGGGGCATCCCTTTACCGGATGAACTCAATGGATTCTCTCCAGTCAAATTTGGTGATATTCATGATGGTAATTTGGATGAAAACTACTTGGTTGGTAAGTAATTTCTATACCTAATATTAGAACCCATAAAGCAAAAAGAGTTCATAGTTTATAAACCTGATATATTCATTTCCATTGTAGACGTCGTCGGCCAACTGGTCAATGTAACTCAACTTGAAGATGTGCCTGTCAATGGGAAAGACACTAAGAAAATCACTGTCGAATTGAGGGATGAAAGGTATATATCATTATTGCAAAACATCTATTTGGAAAAAATTTACAAGTGATATAGAAATTACTTACCAACCAAGTGATAATCAACAAAAGTGATATAGAAATTTACAAGTGATATAGAAATTTACAAGTGATATAAAAATTTACAAGCGAAACGATCTGTTGCTTTCCAAAAACCATCTACAAAACAAATATAGCTCGATAGTATTTGGAGGTGATTTCAGACAGATCCTACCTGTCATTCCAAAAGGAAGTCGTGCTGATATTGTCTTGGCTTCTCTTAATTCCTCTTATATTTGGGATAGTTGCAAAGTTTTGCAGTTGACTAAGAATATGAGGTTATTAAGAGAGAGTAATCCGGAACATGCTCAGGAGATTGCAGATTTTTCAAAATGGATATTAGATATTGGGGACGGGATGATTAATGAACCAAATGATGGAGAAGCTTTAATCGAGATTCCAGAAGATCTCCTATTGACAGAGTGCAACGATCCTATTGAAGTTATTGTTTCAGAAGTGTATGGCAAATCGATTGCAGATCCTAAGAAAGCAGATTTCTTTCAGGAAAGGGCAATCTTGTGTCCTACAAATGATGATGTGGATCAGGTCAACCAACATATGCTAAATCGGCTTGAAGGTATATAAAAGATTGTTTTAATGTAGTCTAAGAACAATGAATTGCTATCTAGATGCTCATATGTTGAGGATTGTTTTTTTTTTGTGTAAGTAGGTGAAGAAAGGATATATCTAAGCTCTGACAGCATATGTCCATCTGATGTGAATTCAAAAGATGATTCTATCTTCTCTCCTGAATTCTTGAACAGTATAAAAGCCTCCGGTTTACCAAACCATAGTCTAAGATTGAAGGTAGGTGCTCCAGTCATGTTACTAAGAAATATAGATCCTTCTGGTGGATTGTGTAATGGTACAAGGTTGCAGATAACTCAACTCGCTAATCACATAGTCGAAGCAACAATAATCACAGGAACAAGGGTTGGTGATAAGGTATTTATTCCACGTATGCTTATTACACCCTCCGATACTAAACTTCCTTTCAAGATGAGACGCAGGCAATTTCCTTTGACTGTTGCGTTTGCAATGACAATCAACAAAAGTCAAGGTCAAACGCTTTCAACAGTTGGTCTGTATTTGCCTAGACCTGTGTTTTCACATGGTCAGTTCTATGTAAATGTCTCAAGAGTTACTTCTAAAAAAGGTCTGAAGATCTTTATCACAGACAAAGAAGGAAAACCACATAAAGAGACTATGAATGTTGTGTTTAAAGAAGTTTTCCAGAATCTACACTAGGCAATCTGTAGACGTTGAGGTAACATTTATGGACTTTAACTCTTAATTTTATTAACAATGAACAGCATTCTCAACAGACAGATTCACTTAAGTACTAATATGTTTTTATTTCACAATGAATTAGGAAAAGATTTGTCATTCACGCCTAACCAAAGAAGACAAGGGATGCTACAGATAACTATCATCAGGAGTTTGTTTTTAATAAGTTTATTTTGTGGTTTTGATAACATAAAGGAATAATAACTCATGTGTTTCCGAAATGTTATTTTATAAATCTTAGTTATTTAGAAAACAAACAAGAAATCAGAAAATAAAACACATCACAATTCTATATCATAACAATTTTAGAGTCACTAATGAACTGTTACCAGAAAAATTATGGGTGATTCGATACTAACCATAATGACAGCAGAAACATTGAACCATCCTCAAGAGCTACGCCTATGATGGCAAATTGGAATGCCAACCTATCGAAACAAAACAAAATGTATGAAAAGATCAGTAATATGATTCTACAACCTTTTTAACTGTTAAAGTTTAATCTATAGTTGGTGTTTAGATCATACAAATGGAAGATACATAATATTATTCCTCAAACTAAAAACTGGCAAATGTTTTTATTAACTCTGTAAAATAGATTGGATATATATTGTATGTTTACTAAAACAATGTCAACCTCTTTATACCTCTTTTGTTTCATGCCATTAATTTCGATGTGATATACATGTCTTTAACTTAGGAGCAATCTGTATTAAAATAAAAGAAAAAGAGGTACAAATCGGAAAGTTTTTATATGTCATCAAACAGATAAAACGAAAAGTAGTAATATAGAATAAAACAAAAGAGGGAGAACCGTTGTTTGCTATGAAGAATCGAACATAACACACTTCAATCAGGTAAGAATTTCAACAAGACCATCGAATAAATGCTATGGGTGAAGCTCACTCTTCCCAGAAAGAAGAAAAAAACTTGAGATGAAAAAAAAACTTATATTACCGGAAAGTTATATATTCCCAGAAAGAAGAAAAAAAAAACAAACCGCCAGCTTTTTTGTTTCCTTTTATTCTTATCCAAATGCTGTTTAGAGTAAAAAATACCGTGTAATAGGTTCGGATGGTGTCTGACTATTGGGCCTCATACAGACATTATAAGCCCAATAGAAAATAGCTTACAAACGTACACATAATTGTCTTAATCAATAACATATGTATGCTTTAATTATTACACAGTTACTTGAGTTATCGTATTATACAGTGTCAATATTAAAAAACTTCTATAGTAAAACATTTAAATTATAATATTTTTATTATATTGTTATCAACCTTTTACCGAATCCATCTCTTTATACATGTATATAACACTACAAATGTAGAAGATAATACTGATCTATTAAAAAAATAGAATGAGGAAGTATAAACTAAATAAATAAAATTATAATATCAAATTATATGAAATAAATTTTTAATAGGGGTTGCACGGTCCTGTACCTAGTTAATTTTTAGACGACCGAAATATGAAACGCTTCTCTATGATTTATAATTGATTATATACAGAATGATTTATTTTTTATATTTTTGCGAATAAAAATATATAGCTTAAGGGATTAATATAACTATGAACATACAACCTACATGTCTTCTATGCAATCGCCGCCTTGTAGTATGACCATACAGTAGCTGTAATAGATTGGTTGATTATGCAATTATTTGACTCACCAATTAACATCATATAACTATCAACCTGTTATTAGGGTCAAAATTTTCATTGAATCGATTGTATGATTTATTGACTGGGCTGGATTATTGACCCATTTAGACACGTACAACTGTTATGATTGTAAACCCAAACAGCCAACATTATTATTATAAGAAATAGAACATCATCCAAAAGGTTTGAAGAGTGCTTAGAATACATTGGCCTTTTGTAGTTTTTCTAACTTGCAAAAGCATATTTAAGAATCAAAAGACAGGACATGACTCACAAGTTTGTCTAGATACTTGGAAGAAGACCCATTTTTGCTTAAGCAAAAATTAGCTCTCTCTTTCAACTTCAAACACCTCTCTCTCAATCCATCTCCCTTCTCCATCATTACACTTGTTATTACCTTCTCAATCTCCTTCCTTTCCATCTTACTTCTCTCTAACACCATCCCTACTCGCCATACATCAGCGATGTACCTGGCGTTCAGATGCTGATCCGAGAAACACGGCGTACAAATCATTGGAACACCTTCACATATGCTCTCTAGTGTTGAGTTCCATCCACAGTGCGTCCAAAATGCTCCAACCGCAGGATGCACTAATACCTCTAGTTGATTCACCCATTTCACAATTTTTCCCGTTTGACCAATATTGTCCAAAAACCCATAAGGCAATGACTCAAGCCACTCGGTCCCTCGGACCATACATTGCCTAACCACCCACAAAAATGGTCGTTTGCTATTTTTAAGACCCAACGCAATCTCGAGAAACTCTTTCTCATCGATAGCTGCAAGGCTTCCAAAACTTACATAGACCACAGACTGCGGTTCTTGCTTGTTGAGCCAATCAGTTATTTCATCGTCGTCCTTGTTCTTTGTTTTTGGTGGAAGATCGTCACTATGTTTGTGAAACGGTCCGACTGGGAAGAAGGGAACTTGTAACTTGCTGTTAAAATCGAAGAGTGAGACTCTTTCAAGATCTTCAAATGTGTTCCATATGACTCCTGATGATGACTTGGCTCCTTCCAGCATGTCGTTAAGTATTCGGTATAGGTCCTCCGGTTCTTTCGTTACTGTTACCGGGAGATCCTTCACTTTCAAAGGTGGAAGCTCTGTCACTGGCTCATCTAATCTAGAATCTGGAGAAAAAAATAGTGGTGGGCTAAGATCTTTAATTGATATTGCAAAAAAAAAATGTTTATAATTTTCTCTATGCCTAAACAAAAAGAGAAACTAATCCTTCCAGACCAAAATTTTGGATTACATAATCCAATAACTTTTTTTTTTTTGTGTCAAACACATAATCCAATAACATAAATCCCATATTACCAATCATTTATTTACACCTAGTTATTTTATTAAGAAGTGGCAAGTGCTGTAATAAAAAAAGGAAAGCAAACCTCAGTTGACTTGATGATTTACTGTTTAGTAAAATGGCTAACAATATGGTCCATACACTATTAAAACAAAAAATGGTCCATACTATTAAAACAAAAAATGGTCCATACTCAATCTTGTTTTATATCTAGTCATTTTTGTATGTGTACGTAGTTTACAATCAATTCGAACCAGCTATTCCGATTGTGTTTATAGACTCTAAGATAACAGTTTACTAAAATCCGATATGTGTGTCTGGGAAAAATGATAGACGAAAAAAAGGAAATCAATTGATAAATAATTAAAGTATGAAAATATTGAAAGATAAGTGTATATTAGTCGAACGTTGCTGTAACTTGATTTAAGGGGAAAATCTTAACAATAAAAGAAGAAAAAAAAAAAAACGATAATTGTAGTATGTAGTATATTAACCTTGTATATGGAGATAACCCTTATCGATAAGGAGTGGGAAAGCTGTATAAACACAAAACGATACCGCAGCACCTGTCCTCAACACCAGTCTACGAACTCCTAGCTCTTGCGCTACAACCTCCGTGCTCCTCCCCCATAGAGCGTCGGAGACCAAACAACACACCGTCTCTCCTCCTCCGCATACTTCCGCTGCAAGGGACTGACGAAACGGCTCGGCGTAGCATTGTTTAAGGAGACCAATGAGCAGAGTCGTGTCTTAGGCATATAAAAAAAGGCATTTTCTTTAGGCCACAAAAAAATTACATCAATAATAGGCCACAGATTTTCCTAAATTAGGCTGAACATTCATTTATATATAATGTTATAGGACTTTGTTTGGAAACAAGACTCATATAGTTTACATTTATGGAAATTTTGTTTATTTTTCCTTTGCATTAGCTACTAAATCTTGCTTTTTAGGAATTTATTTTGAAAATGAACAATATATCCTTTTTTATACTAAAAATAAAATAAAATTTCTCTCAAAAATAGAATGTGAGAAGCTACATTTTTTTTTTGCCTTAGGCCTCTATTGACCTTGGCACGACACTGCCAATGAGGACGACGAGGTCCTTACCCGAAGAGGTCTCTGATCGAGAGATAGGGTCTTCTTCTTCTTCGTTTTTGTAAGTGATGGTTCGAAAAGTGAAGTGTGGGTATCGAGAAAGATCAGGTAAGTTGAAAGAAGTGTGGATGATTGTGATGGAGAAGCCACGGTGGTGGAATATTCCAGCAAGCTCGATCATCGGGTTGAAGTGTCCCGTAAATGGTAGAGGGAACATGATTATCCTCCTCCCTTTTCTCTCTTCCATCACTTTTTTTCTTATTATCTTTAAGAAAACAAAATATAGGGTTTGGGAGATTTCAAGGGTAAATATTGGATCTGTTGTTGAACACTTTTGGCCAAAACAGAGGCTCTCTCAAGTCACTGTCTATCAACGAGCGTCGTCCTAAACTCTCATATTTTTCTTCTCACATGCAGTTAGCTAGGACAGTTGTTTAACTTTTTTTTTTTATTATCCTTTTTCTTTTTTCTTTCATCAACGGTTGATTTGGCATAGGACACATTGAGAGCATATATGATGATGAATTTTAAAAACTAAATAACATTTATGTTGGTGATTATTTAAAAAATAATGATGGGGCCGCTGGCTTATCTATTAATTAGGAGCATATGAATTTTAATTAAACTTGTGCTCATGCGTAGGTACAAATTCTAGTGTAATCATAAAATTAACTGAATATAAATCATAATAACTCACGAACATTATAATTTTAAGAAACAAATATGCGAAGGTTGTGAATAGTGCTTAAAATACATTGCTCCCTCGTACTTGTTCTAACTTGCAAAAGCATAAGAACCAAAAGACAGGACATGACTTACAAGTTTGTCTAGATACTTGGAAGAAGACCCCTCTTCGCTTAAGCAAACGTTAGCTTTCTCTTTCAACTCCAAACACCTCTCTTTCATTCCATCTCCATTCTCCATCATTACACTTCTTATCACCTTCTCAATCTCCTTCCTTTCCATCTTACTTCTCTCTAACACCAGTCCGACTCGCCATACATCAACAATGTACCTCGCGTTCACATGCTGGTCCGAGAAACACGGCGTACATATCATTGGAACACCTTCAGATATGCTCTCAAGTGTCGAGTTCCATCCACAGTGCGTCCAAAACGCTCCAACCGAAGGATGCGCCAATACTTCTAACTGATTCGTCCATTTCACAATTTTTCCCTTATCTCCAAAGTTTTCGATAAACCCACAAGGCAATGATTCGAGCCACTCGCTACCTCGGACAGACCCCGGCCTAACTATCCACAAAAACGGTCGTTCGCTGTTTCTTAGACCCCAAGCAATCTCAAGAAACTCCTTTTCTTCTATAGCTGCGAGGCTTCCAAAACTCGCATACACCACAGACTGTGGGTCTTTCTTGTTGAGCCATTCGGTTGTTTTACAGTCTTCCATGTTCTTTGTATTAAATGGAAGGTCGTCCCTATGTTTGTGAAATGGTCCGATAGGGAAAAACGGAACTTGTAACTTGCTGTTACAATCCATGAAATGGAATCTTTCAAGATCTTCAAATGTGTTCCATATGACTCCTGAAGATAATTTGGCTCCTTCCACCATGTCGTTAACTACCCGGTAAAGGTCCCCAGGCTCTTTCGTTTCTATTATCGGAAGATCCTTCACTTTCAAAGGTGGAAGCTCTGTCACTGGCTCATCTAATCTAGAATCTGGAGAAGTTAATCTTTAGTAAATCTTTTGTTTTCTCTAACAAACTCTTATGATTTTTTTTTGCTTTAGTGGGAATCCTAAACTGATACCAAACTTTAGAATCCAATATATAATATGTAACCCCATCATCGATTAACGTACTTAACAATTTTATAAACAAGTGACGAGTAGTGTAGTAAAAAAAAACATTACCAGCCTCAAATTAACTTTAACAATTTACCGTTTAGTATCAACTATCCACAGTTATTTTGTTTTATTTGTATCAAAATATTCCCAAATTAAACATTTTTCTAGAAAATACCGTATTTTCCAATGAGTAAATTAACATATTCTGAAATCTGTGAAAAACATAACATAACTGGAATAATATTGAAATGTAAGTGTACAATAAAACCTCTATAAATTAATAAAGTCGGGACCATGAGATTTTATTAATTTATAGAGGTTTTAATTTATCGACAAATTAAAATTTTATTAATTTATGAAGAAATTTTCTCATTTTCATAATGAAAATTTTCTACTACAAAATAAGATACTTTTATTATCATTCACATTTTTAAAGAATTTTCTTAATTTATAATTTTGGTTATCGTAATATGATGAATGTCAATTGTTTAATAGATTATCTAGGTAAAAATAAGAAATGTTAGAAGTTTAGAGTTTAAAAAAAATTGTTACTACTATCTTTTATGGTAATGATGAAGTCGCAGAAGATATTGTAGTACCTTTAAAACCAATTACTAAAGAAGCAATTATCGCATCTATGACTCTTCATAATTTATGGATGCGATTTGAAAATACAACAATGAAAAAATTAGAGATGAGCTCCAACAAGAATGCAAATTCAAGAATAGACAAACAACAATAAAATCATATTTCACTAGATTTTCTTAGATATATATATATATATATATATATATCAGTTTATATGATTATTAATTTAAGATATTGATGAGATCATATTTTTACATAGGATTTCCAAAAAAATTATTATCTTATTATTTTATCGAAATGTATCATTTTTTATACCGGCCCAATTCAGAATCAGAAAAATTTATTAATTTATAGCGAGTATTAATTTAAAAAATATTAATTTTACTGTATTTGTATTCAAACTTTTTAACAAAAAAAAGATAGGTGTATATTAAACCTTGTATGGGGAGGTAACCCTTATCTCGAAGGAGAGGGAAAGCGGCAAAAGCACAAAACGACGCCGCACCACCTGTTCTCAACACCACTCTACGAACTCCTATCTCTTCCGCTACAACGGCCGTGTTCCTCCCCCATATAGCGTCGGAAACCAAACAACACACCGTATCTCCTCCTCCTCTTACCTCCGCCGCCAGAGACTGACGAAACGGCTCGGCGTAACTTTGTTTCAATTGACGAATGAGGGCGATGAGGTCCATACCCGAAGTTTCTGACTGAGAGAGAGGGTCTTCTTCTCCTTCTTTGTTGTGAGGGACGTTTCGAAAAGTGAAGTGTGAGTGGCGAGAAGGATCGGGGAAGTTGTAGGAAGTGTGGAGGATCGTTACGGAGAAGCCACGGTGGTGGAATATTCCAGCAAGCTCTATCATCGGGTTAAAGTGTCCCGGAAACGGTAGAGGGAACATGATTATTCTCCTCCCTTTTCTCTCTTCCATTATTGGTGTTTGTGGGTTTTCCATAGTTGCTGAGAAGAGAAACAAAGAGTTATTTTAGAGCAATAGAAATTGGAGAAGATGACGATTACATAAGCTCGTCTTATTATATATTAATGACACTCATAATCCTAAGTCGACAGCTGTCCTAGCTGCATATGAGTAGACAACAAAATGCTAGCTGACTGGCAGTGCATATGGCTTGAGAGAGTGAGAGTGTTCACTGCACCACATTTTCAGTTTCTTGGCCTTGTCTTACAGTTTTCAATTCACTATTGGAGAGTAATTAATATACAAAACAAATGTTAAATAAAGTTTCCTAACGCTCCTTTCTGATTAGATTAATGCTAGCTAGTGACTGTCCTTTTTGAATAAGAAACACACTTCACCAGTCCTTAGGCACGACCGCGCGCTAATGTCACGTTTTCCTAAACAACATCACATGGCGGTATATATATATATATTAATAATATATACTAGACATGTAAACTATCTCAAAAACGGAATAAAACATAATGTAACTAGACAAAGTAATGCTATTGAAAGCCAAAGAATGGTAGCGGAGTCACCGTACCATCATGGTAATATTTTTTAAAAATGCATGCTAATATGTTATATTGACGATTAAGAACAATATTTGTATCTCCAACTAATCCAAAATGTCATGTCATATATAGCAAAATAAATGTGGTGTGTTTTTCCGCTTCTTTTCAAAAAAAATTACCCGAAACTATAAGGAGCCAAAAAACAAAAGAAGCAAAATCGTGTGTTTCGCATACGTTCCGGACTCGTTTTATCATCGAAGACAACTCGTGGACTTACTCTGTAAACCAAAATCTTTTGGTGGATTGGGTCTGTATATACTTCCAAAGTGGAACCAAGTGTCACCCTAACTTATCTATAGATTCCTTTTCATCAAGAACTAGCCTCGTTTGATGAGTTGGACCCGTTTAGGCAGAGGAAAGTTAATATACTGGTCGGCCCACTTAGCCGGGAAAAGATCAGTTTCCACATCCCCAACTACTTTATGTAGCTAGAATTCACATAATGGATTATATTATGATTAGAATATGATCCAAATATTAGTAGGAATGTTTAGAGAAATGTAAGAAATTGAAGTCTGTTTAAGACTCTATAACAAAATATTATATCTAAGGGTCCTTTTTGACATTCATAACACCTCTTTAAATTATTATTAAAATGTTAATGTTTTCTTGGATCATAGATTTTTGAATAAGTAATTTTTGTTTCTTTGTGAGTAATCGTCGCTATAAAAAATGATATTTGATAAATGATCTCTTTCATGACTTTAATCAATTCATGTTTGTGGGTCACTTTTTCACAAGTGTGTTATTGTTTAGTTTGTTACAACACTTCCTCAACCGAAGATGTTGTTGATGCTTCAGTGGCAGTTGATATATATACATCCCTTTGGTATTAAAGGGGACCCAAAAGTAGCATATTATATCTATTTACGTATAAACAATAACAATTTGAAACATCATTAGCATGACGTTAAACTGGAAAGAAACCTCTTTATAAACAAAATGTCATCAGAACATCAACATTTCAAGAAATACTCTTTGTTACTTTGTTAGTATTGTTAGTATGATACTATAGTATTATATTAAAAATTGACTCAGTCAAACTCGAAAGGTGTGAGAATTTACATCTCCCAAATCCAAACATCCTACTCCTTTGTCTTTCATATACATGTGGCTGACCTTACCTTCTTTCTTCTCACTAATTTTTTTTTGTTTTTTTTCTACCGAAAATCCAAAAAGAGCAATCAAGCATCTTGAAATTTGAAACCAAAAGTTCAGTATCTAAACCTGACCTGCAAACTTAGATAGCATTCCTAATCATACCACTAAGTGAAGATAACATTAAGGGTCTGAATAGTAATTGCGGTCAGGGTGGACAAATCTATCTGCGAACTAGACTACTTAGTTTTAAGTGTGGACAATGAACCGCTGCGGTTCAATTCTATTTGTAAGGAAAAACAGTCTGCAGTTAGACCGCTGCAATTTTGTTTCTGTTTTTTGTAAACCACATCACTGCGGACTACGCATAATAAATGGTAAATAAAAAGTGATCTAATCCGCAGATGAATTTGTCCGCCCCAACTGTTGCAACCATTCATACTATAATAGTTTGTGCTTGTCTTCAAGGTAAACTAGGAGTAGGAGGTAGACCATAGGCTCAAGATCATAATTTCCTTTACAAATACTCCTTCTGTCCTGATAGTTTGATGTTTTAGAGAATTTTTTTGTTGTTAAAAATTGATGTTTTCAAATTTTTAATATATATATATATATTTTTAATTATTTCTTTGAGTAAAAAGTGAAAAAGTAAGAGAGATAAGAGATGTTTTCAAATTTTTAATATATATATATATATTTTTTTTTAATTATTTCTTTGAGTAAAAAGTGAAAAAGTAAAAGAAATAAGAGAGATAAGAGAAAAGAAAACGTACAATTTTATCCAATTGAAAGAAAAAGTAAATAATGAATTAATTATATTTTTTTTGCCTTAATACGCTATAAAATATACTAAACATCAAACTATACAAAAGAGAGAGGAATATCGTCATATGTGCGTGCGTTCTAACACAAATACGCAAAATGGAAAAAAAATCATTTGATTAATGATTGCGGAGAAACGGTAATCATCAAATAGCGGAAATTGATTGAGGCTTTTGCTACACGCACACCGTCATCGTCTTAGATACGTTACGGTATTAAAAATTTGTCGTGGGCGAGAACCTTAATTGCAATTAATAACCTTGAGGAAAAAGAAGCTCCCAACTAGTACTATTATATCCTCAAATATATATCCAATCCATATACAGTACATGCTTCTTATAAACATGAATAATTTGAACCATCATTCGCATTTATTCCGATGAAAACATGACGTTAAACTGGAGTCTGGGAAGAAACCTCTTTACAAAGAAAATTTCATAAGAACATCAACATTTCAAGAGTATCAGACTCCTAAGATGCCGACATTTTGATATAAGAACTATGGATTGTTTAAGTGTTAACATGGTATAATACTTAATACTATTATATTAAAATTTGACTCAGTCAAACTCGAAAGGTGTGAGAATTTACATTCCCCAATCCAAACATCTTTACTCTTTTGTCTTTCATACTTGTGGCTGACCTTACCTTCTTCTCTCACTTATTTTGTTTCTTTTGCTTTCTCAACCGGGAAAATCCAAAAAGAGCAAGCACGCAGCTTGAAACCAAAAGTTCAATGACCTTAAACGGGACCTACAAACTTAGATAACATTCCTAATCATACCAAATTTTTTATTAAAAAAAACAGTGAAGAAGCACTAATGGTTTGTGCTTCTCACTAGGAGGTAGACCACATAGGCTCAAGATCATAACTTCCTTCACAAATATCTTCATATGTGCGTGCGCTCTAACACAAATATTATATTACAATGTGTTATTTTCTTTGTCTACTGCTTCACGTCTAAGCATAACCTTCTTTTCCTTTGGCCAATTTCCACCTTACAATGCCAAATTTTTCTCTGGGAATTAGACTGCAATATTTCATTTGAACATCCTTTTCCATCATGACAATTTCACAAAGAATCATCTTTACTTTTATTTTATCAGACTTTAAGATTGTTAAATGTAAGAAAAAAACACAAATGCCACAAAAATCAAAATATATTATTGATACGGACTTGAGATACAATCTTCTCCATTACAAGTATGATTGACTACAACTTTTTGCTTCTTTTAATCAAACGAACTAAGACAAAAATAAAATAAAAATACAGATAATATCGCAACCCCATCATAGATTCCAAAATTGAAAAGAACACCCCTAAAGTACTCTCAACAAATCCTCCATGTTGTTGCACTGAACCTTATTCTAAGGAAGAGCAGATGAAAAACCCTCCCAAGACCAAAAAAAATTGTTTATTAACTCCTTACTTAAAACATAAATAAAGCAATAACTAACAAAATCCCAATCCAACTTAAACCCCCACATAATTATTCTTTTACTATAACCAGTAACCATCAACCTATACCCAACCCCACATTAACTACACGAACCATTTCTGTTTTCTCTCTTTCAAAAGTCCTGAATCCTACAGAACCTAATTCAAACTCAGTACTTCCATTCTTTTGGAAGAGATCTTTCTTGCTTCAAACATCCACGAGCAGCTACTGCAAAACAAACAAACGAATAGGTTCAAATCACAATGTCTTATTGTTATTATAAAGTTTAAGCTGGGGATGGTTTGAGTCAGTACCGTGATTGTTTTTGCCCCGTCCTGTAGAGAGACAAGCTTTCGAATTTGGTTTACACCGACCAGAGACCTCTTCAGTTTTAGGTTTTTGTTGGTTAACAGCCTTTGCCGGAACCTTAACACATCCACCTCCTGTAGAGAGAAAAGCTTTCGAATTTGATTTACACCGACCAGATACCTCTTCAGTTTTAGGTTTTGGTTGGTTAACAACCTTTGCGGGAACCTTAACACATCCACCTCCTGATAATCAAGTTTTCAATTTTAGCTTCTAGAGGTATCAAAATTGAACGAAAGTTTTAAAATTTAAGAAACCCAAAGATGTAAAATTGAGTTCAAAATTACCTGATTTCTTCCGGGGTTCGGAAGGGTTTGAGTATACCCGGGGAAGGAAAACGCCGGTACCAGTAGACGGCGGTTTGACGGCGGTTGGAGCAGTAAAGACACTTCCAACGGGAGAAGGAGACGCAAGCCAAGCATTTGGGACTATTCCAAGATGATAATACGGCTGCCATGGCCAGTAGTAGTTAACAAACGCCGCGTTTTGAGGAAAGGGGATTTGGGAATTAGGGTTAGGGTTTGGGTTTGGGCGGCTTGAGGGTTTAGCATCAAAATTAGCCTTTTGAATCTTGGCTACTTCTCCAGCGGCAGCAGATAACACTTTCAGAGAGTCTTCTTCACGAAACGGAGATGTCGGCGGCGAAGGGACTTGAGAAAACGGACCATTGGGACTTCCGAGTCCACTCTGTTTTGACTCAATCACTTGGGGTTTCAACTGAAGAAACAGAGCAAAAAAAAAAAAAAACTGTTGAGTGTTTAGTTTTACATTAGGAGATAAGATTTGAAGACTTAAAGAGTGAAGCTTTTCAATAAACCTGAGCCTTGTCGGTGACGAAGGAAGGAGAAGAGAGGCGCTGAGTTGAGAGAGGGAGTCTGCGAGTTAAACCGGCTAAGAAGTCATCTTCGTCGTCGGTTGTTTCGTCTTCCGTCTCCGTTGAGTCCTCTGGAGAAGAGGAAAAGATTGAGGAGTCGACGAATTCGTAAGGGAACTCGTTCGGGAAGGTGGGTTCACTCGGGGTTGATAGGACTTTCTCCATTGGTTGTTCGACGACGGCGGGGAGCGGAAAAGAGAGCTCTAAGGACGCGGCGGCGGCTACAGGCGGCGCGACCATAACGACAGTGTTTTTAAAGACAGAGAGAGATAGGTTTCGTTGTGTGTTATATACTCTTATAAATGTTGCAGAGAGGCTTCTCTTTATTAAGGTTTCAATTGAGGAGAGACAGCTCAATAGACATTGTATAGTAATAAATATTTGCTTTCTGTCTTTTTTATTTTTATTTTATTAAAATCCGTAATTTCTGCCCCACAATTAGAAAAGCTGAAAGGTTGACTAACATTGAAAGAAAAAAAACGCAAATGAGAACGATAGGTTGATTTCCCACTAAATCCATGACTTTTTGGGCTTGCTATTCATTTTGGGCTTAGAGAAAAAGCCTTATATGCAAATATATATATATATATGTGTTGAAGAATTTTAAAGAATTAATGGCAGCCGTAATCTTCATTGAACGGGGGGGGGGGGTGAGAATCCCAACTAGGTTGCTGCAGCCTAGAGCACTTTCACTAGGGAGTGCCCATCAAAATACTCATTAATAGAAAATTAATATAGGGAGGAAATAAAATAAGAAAGCAAGAAAATGGATGCTCAGACTATCTTCATTGGTGTTTCTTATTAGAAACTTTTACAATAAAAAAATCAAAAAGTAATGAAAAGTTATGAATGAGGAGAGAAACGTTTCTTCATCAAAAAACATTTGAAACCTTTCTTGCATTATTAGACTATCCTCATTAGTTCAACTTTCTTTAAAAAATTAAATATAATCAAACAATTAAAATATTAATTTATTTTGTTTTTAAGAAACTCTGTGGATTTTTTACTGATGAGGATAGTCTCAGATTACTTCCGAAGGAAACGGTTCTCAGAATTTTCTAACAAGTGTCACTTAATTACTGGTCAATATTAATAAAAATAATAAATATATAAATTTAATTAAAAAATAAAGCAACTTTCCCGTTAATGATGGTCTTAAGGTATTTTGTAAAGTTCAAATACGTTTCAAAGTTGTGGTGGTCTGTTATTCCAAACATTTACTGCATTAAGATTTTTTAACCGTTATTATTCTATTACCAGTTTAGTATTCTTCTATTCAAAGTAATAAATTTTCGTAATTTATTACTATCTTTCAATATCATTATTATAAATACAATGTTTAATTCATACCAAAGAGAAAATCCCAAAACACATTTGTATCCTCTTAACTTTCAAATATGGCTACAATACTCATCAAACACATAACTTTTCCTTTCTCGTTATTATTATTCATGTTCTTTGAGTTTACAACTGCAAATGCAATGCTTATCAACGACATGTATGAATTTTGTAAAGAGACGGAAGACGTGAATTTCTGCTTGAAATACATTGGAACAGACACGCGTATATTAGACGCACGCGACTTTCATGACGTGCTTGTGATTGCGGTAACGTTAGATAACTAGTTTTTATTTATTTCAATTATTCTGTAGAGATTTCTATAATGGTATATCTAAAACACACAAAGTATATAGGTAGAAAAACAGTGTTTGAAAAATATTTACAATATCCAGTCTCTATTTTAATTTTTATAATTCTATATTATATAAAAGTATAGAATTATTAAAATCTATACTATTAAAAAGTATATAATAAATTTACGTGTGGGACCAAAATCTAGTATATATAATTAATTGTGTAGAACAAAAACACTAAAACTAAATAACTATTATGAAGGGAACAAGACATAAACATGAAAATTGAGAGATTTGCTTTATTTATTCTCTAAAAATAAAAATGTCTTGATTTCTTATTGAGAATTATTATCAGATTTCTCAATGCCAAATCCAAGTGACCAATGCAACCAGACAGATCAACAAAGTTCGCCAGAAGTTTAGTGGTCCGATTGGAGCTCGACGAATATTTTTTTGTCATAAGTATTACCAGTTAGCATCTGCTTATTTCCAAAAAGCTTATGGGGAAGCAGAAGACGATAGGTATGCATCAATAGCTCAGATATCTGCAACATATGGCTCAAATTATATGCGCAAATGCGAAGACGAGTGGAAAAAGAATGGACTGATACAACAGTCTCCTTTCACTTTCTATAACACAAATGTTGTCAAACTATTATCTATTATTCAAGTTATTATTGGAAAAATTTAAGTATGGCTAGTTGTACTGGAATTCGATTACTAATGTAAATCATTTGTTTGCTTATAGAGTTGTTTTCTTGTATGACTTATCGGTTGAATGAATAAAACTTTTTTGAAGTTTTTCATAAAAGCATTTCTAATCCCACTCTATTTTATAGTCAAAACATTATTATAGACCAACATTTGCTCCAATTGCTCTTTAGAGCAATTCTATTCTAACCTTTATTTTTTTACACTAACTTAATGCTCTATTTTAGAGTTACTCTTTTTAAATAAAAAAATAGAGATATACATTGGAAATGGTTTTAGTTAGGATCATAATTACTGAGTGAAACATGACGTTTGAAGTTTTTTTAACAACAGTAAGGGCACAACAGATCATTTAAGACTCATACAGTTAAAAAATAACATTTTCTTACAACCAATAAGTTAGTCCTTTTAGATAATAGGAATTATGAATGAATATATATAGATGAAGGAAGTTTGATTTTTTTTTTTTTTTTTTTTTCACTAGAACATTTTCATTATATTAAACCAAAGTAAAATACAAAGATGGAATGCGTTTTTGAAATCCTAAAGCCGGCGGAAAACAAAGATATCCCCAGAAGCTTAAACCCAATACACGGGAAACAGGAAAAAACTAAAGCAAAAAAAAAAGCTCTCAAAATCATCGGAGAAGTCGGAAGAGAACATTAGTCGCGGGACTAAGTACTCAAGAGTCAATGTCGAAAGGACCTGCAAACGCAAATGGAAGAGACCCAAGGATAGAGGCCACCACGAAGATTTAGCCCAACTAAAAACGATTACCTCGAACACAATAAGCAAGGAACATGAATCTAATTCCTAACCACCTAATCTTAACCCGAGAATCTACATCTAGGATTTTGCGTCCCCACATGTGGTCATTTGCCACAAGAGGTTAGCCTTACAAGAACAGACAAACCACAGAAAAGACCTAATTATTATTTGGACTAAAGGCGGTGGTAGGAGACTTGGTTTAAAGATTCAACGAACAATAAAGAGATACCCTAAAGCTATCCTAACCTAGACAGAAGACCCGACCGTAACTTCCTCAAGATCGAAAGCTAAACTAGATGACTTAACAAACCAGTAGAATAAACAAGAAACAACATCTAAAGCCAACATCAAACAAGTCGGGGATAAACCAAACTAGCTTAATTTGATGAGATTGATCTCAATTGCTGGACAGAAGAATCGACCGCACCTCCCAACTGAAGAGACATCTCCAACAAACACCACCGACCAACTCGATGGACCAGATCTGTTTCTTTCGGGACGAGCGAGACTCAGAGAACACGGCAAAACAAGGACAAATCACTGGAAAAACAAAGCCGAAACACAGGTAGATCGAGCAAGACATCATCATCTTCAAAGTCATCAACGAATCTACACCGGAAAAACAGAGTAGATCTGCTTTCGATCTCGTTGAGAAAAGCCAAACAGCTCAAAAAACTACACAACCGACAAGTATACTACACTAGAAAGAAGAACAGCAATAAGAAAAGCACAACGCCGGGGCTATAAAGCCACCAGACATTGGCCAAAAAACCAGGGGCGGCGACTTTTGTGTTTTTTAGAGGAGAGAGGCGAGAGAGAAAAATTAGGGTTTTGACTACTTTTTTATAAGGAAGTTTGACTAATATATATATATATATATATATATATTAAAAGAAGTCTCACCAAACATATATAAATTCATAGTTAAATAATATCCTGCGATAATACAATGACATATAAAGTTTTTTTTTTAACAACCCAACGACATATAAAGTTATAAGAGTATTTTAAGCCATGAATGAATTTCATGTGTCTTTTTTAGTTACTATAGATTACGTACATTTAACTTTTCTTTTTTTTAAAACAAAAAAAAATTATAAAAATAACCATATGCGGTTGAATATGAACTTGTCGTGCCAAACGATCCGCAAGTACATTAGCATTCCTAGAATAGAAAAATTACGCATGATGTAACAAGAAGTATCCCAAAATGTCTCTAGTGAGTCGAAATGTGAATATATAGCATTCGTGTAATCATGAATTGATCCGTTGCGGTATTGTGAGAATCCAAAGTTACGTGTGACTTCTTCAACGCTGGTTCATGACAAGAAGAAATCATTAAAAGTTTTAATCACATGTGTTCTGTCTTTGATTTATTTGCTCTGTCTTATTTCATTTGCCCAATCTTCTATTCGAATCCACACTCTGGAAATAAATCCCCTTTGTTAGATAAATTAACTTTATATTCCAAAAAAATCACTAATTGATTCTATATTTAAAATAAGTTGACTAAATATATAATAATTTATTATATTCAATTTCTGGTAATAACTATTGAAGTTCAGTGTGCAAATTTTGAATTTCTCTTTGTGATTTAGATGTTTATATCCTCTTTTTTTTGGCAAATATGAGAATTTTCATTCAAATGAGAGCTCTGCAAGAAGAGGGTTCTTACAACATAATTCAAGATAAACAAAGAAAGCTAAAGATAGGGGCTCCATGAATTTAACAAAGAGATTTTCAAACTGAACAAATTTTACAATATTTGATAAGTCTATTGGAACCAAGGTGGACTCGTACTTGAAGTCAAACTTCACGATATCCTCGACCAGCGGGTGGCCAAAAGCGGCTCTAGCGGAAGACGCGATTGAGCTTGTAAAAAGGTGTCCCATGGGGGGAACGCTTGTGGGGGTTTGTGCCAGCATGAGAGGGTTCAAAAGCATGGGATCAAAGTCCTTTAAGCTTTTAGGAACATACTTCATGGTTTTAGATGAAGCTATAGCCGGGGAACGCTGGGAATGGAAAACCAGCCGTAACAAAGCAGGTGGGTCATCCCTCACATGGCAATGGAGGTAAATGAATTCCACACAAAGCTTGTAATCAGTTTGGTCCTGGAGAAAGTCAACAGACCCAAGCTTTCGATCTAATGGCAGTGGGTGATACAGGGGATCAAAAGGTTTAAGAAAAGGGTTCACACAAGTTGTCGGATCAGATTCATGGTTATGTTTCCACGAGGTAAGCATCCGGACAGAGCTAAAAGACCGACCTCGACGAACAAAAATAACAAGCAACTCTAAAGCCACCAATGTTCTGCTACCGACGAGACCTCGACTTGACCAAGCAGAGAAAATCGGTACTAAAAGAATTGAACTTGACTTAAGCTTTTTAAGAACAAGACTAGGTAGGGAAGTTCTAACACTAGTCATATATTGTCGAGGGTGGGTCAGCAAAATCACATATTTATAGGGTTATGACCAAGCAAACATCGGCAGCAGGTGTTCAAGATAATTAAACGGATGCAACCAAAAGGATAACATTCGTAAGTAGGTTAAGGATACAGACCTGGTCCTTAAAGGATGAGAACATGGAGCAGTGTTTTTGGTAATGGGCCCAAAGGTGATAACTGGGCCTAACCATGGATGTAGGTCCATTAGCGGGAACTCTAGCATCGCATCCAAGCCGGAGGTGGCGATGGAGTGGCGGCGAACTGGCGATTAGTCATTCCGATTGGAGCCTCTGGGCACCAGTGGGAACAGGCTCGGCGAGAGTCTGGAGTACCAAGTCTTCGCAGCGGCAAAAGGTTTGGAGAGGGGCGGAAGTAGCCTCACCTTTTCGGTTTCTCGCGGACATAACCTTCTAATCCAGGGAACGACAATACCGAGCATCGTCATCTTACACCCCAGATAGAGAGATTCAGGCAAAGCGAGGATTTGTTCAGATCTCTGCCTTTGGGAAAGCGCCGGGTTTACTAGGCTCAAAAGAGGGTTTGGGGAGAGGGCTTGAGTCGGGATGAGGGTTGATAGAGGACTCCCTCGCCGTCTATCTCTGGAAGAGGATCTGGCGTTAAAGCTATTCAATGGAGGAGAGAGGGTTTGAGAATGAATCTGATCGATTCAAAGTGATTGAGATATGTAACAACAAAGGAAAAGCAGAGAGCAGAACAAGTAAAAGGCAGCGGAGAAGGAACCAGAGCCGTGACGCCGGCAAGCTGGAGCGTCACCGACGTCAGAACAAGGATCAGTTAAAGGTTTCTCGATATTTAGACGTGAGAGAGAAAAGAGGTTTTTTTGTTTTATAATATTCATAAGCGAATTTTCTTAGATGTTTATATCTAAGCACTATGATATTACAACGAGGAAGATTAGGTGTCGTAGAAACCGAAGCATATGCTGCTACGAGAAATATATGGTGTGACGATTGAACCAATTAAGGAATACTGAATTGTGAAGCAAGTGAATGAAAATTTATGTCGCCAGGTATTCCGCATATTTGGTCATTTCGACTACCTTTTCTACGCATCATCTATCTCTATTTTGCTTTGTTTGATTTAATGCTCTTGTTATTCGTCTTGCATATTGGGTATGTGTGATGGTGCGTATCCTTTTTGTAATTGTTTTATTTAGAATGAAAGAACTGGTTGAACAAAAAAAACTTGTCGCCTGCAAAACACAAATGAATGGCAATCATGGCATAGTATAGGATAACGGTAGCATTTAGTAGATAAAGATATATTGAATAGTGATGTGTTTTTTATTTATTAAAAATGATCGTCTATTCTAAAACAGAAAGACAATGATCCATCGCTATTCATAAGACAAATAGTGTATCCATGGCATATGCCCACCTTCCAAATACATTCTTGACAAACTAGATATCTAATCACATTATCGTTTTTTTAATACTTTAAATATTTTAAAATAATGAGATTCTCTTCCAACCCATGTAAAATAACAACCAAACTTTATAATTTTCCAAATGTTAACATGAAATCTAAAATCCAAGTTTGATTCCAAGAAAATACGTATCATTCTCAAATCATCCTCACAAAGAACATGCTTCTGTTTCAGAAGCCAGATGCTCCTACTAGAGCCAATGTTCCTTGTCGAAGGAATATCTGGCAGCTTGATTGTTGGTTTACTAGTTGTCCGCGAATCTGAACCGTAGGTGGTTTGGCATCTCCAACTGGTCTAAGAGTGAGATCGGTATGACTAGAAGGTTGCTAACTAAGGGTGGAGGAGTTGGGAGCAAACAATACCTAGGACGTGAAGATCCACAATGCACATTCAAAGTTTCTTTGTTTTTAACTTTGTTGCGGATTACAACATATTTTTTTGGCTAGAGGTAAAAAGCCATTGTCGCCTGAAGCTAGAACATTTGACAAATCTAATTCAGACACAAAAAGAATAAAAATAGAAGATATAATAAACAACAATGTAACACAAAAGCCTTATTAGTGAAAAAAAAATTGTTAGCAACTATAAAATGAACATAATTTTTTTAATTGATAATCAATGTCGCTGAAATTTGCGAAACGGACGTGGTACTTTGGTAATAACTTATCCAAAATGGAGTACATGCATCTAAAGACCCATCTCTTAAGTCTTAAGTATACATTACAATATGTAGTTTGTATATTTGTAATAACAAACATTCATAAAAACTACTCTTAAGCAAAAACCAAATAATTAAGCGCTCCCTCTTAAAATATTTAAACCACTATCACGATAACAAACTTCAGTCAGTAGAGAAAATTTTATCTATGCGATCAAAAAAGTTTAACGGAAACATTTATAATGGAAAAAAAACGAAATGGAGAAATTCAAAAGAAGAAGTCTCTCTTCTTGGTTTTTAAGTTTCGGACTTAACACTGCGGGAACATCACGGAACACTTCTTGTCCGAAAATCCGACGTGGCAGATTATAACGGCTACTTTGTAAACTCACCAATTTTTTTTTTTTTCAAGAATAAAATTATAAAAAAAAATCGGAGAGAGACGTTAAGATTTTACATGTGACTCTCCTTCTTTATCAAAATTCAAAACTTTTAAAAAGACAGAACAAAAAAAAACAACAACACAAACAATAAGAATTTTTCTCGAATTCATGGACCACAATAACTACTAATTCTTCTTCTTCTTCTCTATGATCTCCTTTGCTTCCTCTTTTCTGGGTATCTAAAAAAATTCAATCTTTTTTCTATGTGTGTGGCGAAAATGGAGAATAATATTAGCTGTATTGGGTTTGAAGGCGGGTCGAGAAGATTTGGTGAGAGTAAACGAATCATTGGTTTGGTTGATACAGTTACTGAGTCCACTACTACTGATTCAAGTCTTAGCAGCTCAAGTTGCGGTGCTGGATCGAGCTCCGGGAGATCTGTTTCATCTCCGTCATCTCCTCCGACGAAATCACAGATCCTTGGATGGCCGTTAGGGCAAGGTTCTTGGAGGAAGAGTTCTGGTGAAATGAAGAAGAAAACTCCGACTAAAATCGATGATTTTGGGTTTAAGAGAGTTGGAACAGACACTTCAGGTTTGTGAAAATCTTGACTCAATCAACTTAATCATCTCTCTCTCTAGGAAAAGAATCTCAAATCTGACTTTTTTTTTTGTTGGGTATGTGTAGAAATTGAGTTGTTGAAAGAGAGAATGGCCAAGTTGTTGCTTGGTGAAGACATGTCTGGTTCTGGTGAAGGAGTTTGTCCTGCTTTGGCTATTTCTAACGCCATTACCAATCTTTATGGTAGTTGTTTAATCTTTAGTTTGTGATGTTTTTATGTGGTAATCAGCTTGCTTTGTGATACTAATTTTTTTATTTCAATACGATGGAAGCTGCAATATTGGGACAACAATGGAGGCTAGAGCCAATCCCAAGTGAGAAAAAATCCATGTGGAGAAGAGAAATCGAAGTTCTTCTCTCTGTTAGTGATCACATTGTTGAATTGGTACCTTCCTTTCAGAACGTCCCCAATGGAAACAAGATTGAGGTAATTGATTCAACTCTACACCTTTTAGTGAGATTAAAGTCCATGTAGATTGTGTTCTGTTTCATTGATGCTTTGGTGGATTTTAAGGTGATGAATTGCAGACCAAGATCAGATCTCTTTACTTGTCTTCCTGCTCTTCGGAAGCTAGACAATATGCTTATTGTAAGAATCTGATCCTTCATTCTTGTTCCCTCATGTGGACTGCTTTCAAATTGGTTTAAAATGTGAGATTTTTAATAGAGTTGTTCTGTTTTTGGACGTCTTTTAGGAAATATTAGATAGTTTTGGAGAAACAACAGAGTTCTGGTACGTTGATCAAGGGATTGTAGCTGCGGAATCTGCAAGGTCTAACTCTTTCCGTGAAGACGGAGACAAATGGTGGCTTCCTCTGCCGCGTGTGCCATCCGATGGACTCACCGAGCAATCTAGGAAGAAACTGGATCACACTCGTGAATTCACTAACCAAATCTTGAAAGCTTGTATGTCAATCAACAGCATTGCTTTAGCTGATATGGAGGTTCCACAATCATACCTTGAAGCTCTACCAAAGGTTTAATATAACTTTTAACACAAAGCCAAAGATCGCTCAAGTTGTTGAATATGCAAATGCTTTTAGCTGAATTGTTCTTGTTTTGCAGAACGGGAGATCATGCCTTGGCGAGTTTCTATATAGAAACATCACATCGGATAACTTCTCAGTGGATCACTTGCTTGAGTCAATAGATCTTTCATCCGAGCACGCGGTTGTAGAAATGGTGAATCGAGTTGAAGCATCTATGTACGTGTGGAGGCGTAGAGCTCACTCGAGGCATATGATTTCTCTGTATCGATCCACAAGTACAAGATGGGGGATGATAGTGAAGGAGATGATGATGCATCAAACCGATGGTGACAAAAGGGAAATATTTGCGGAGAGAGCAGAAAGCTTACTGATCCGTCTCAAGCAACGTTTCCCGGGACTTAGACAAACAGCTTTAGACACAAGCAAGATCCAATACAACAAGGTTTGACTCATAACCTTTCACTTCACACTTAAACCTACAAATTTAAACCTTATCCTTAAAAAGTATTGAACTTTGTGAAACTCTTTGGCAGGATGTAGGGAAGTCTATACTTGAGAGCTACTCAAGGGTATTAGAGAGTTTGGCATATAGCATTGGTGTACGCATAGAGGAAGTGTTGTTTATTGATGACATAAGCAAAGATGATGGTGATGATGGTTCTTGTTCAGACAAATGGAGATTGTTGTCTAAAGAATCAGCTAATGGTGGCTCAGGCTCTCTAAGGAAGAAACTTTCTGCGCCATCGTTGTTCTCTGTGTCATTCTCAGGCACGTCAACTCCATACAGAACTCCATCATTCTCAGCATCAACTCCAAGTTATTCACCAATGCCGTTGATAAGCCCCATCAACGGAGGAAGAGGAGAAAGAGCTCCGTTTCTCTCTGGGAGGAACATTAGGGAACGTTGTGGGTTTGGTCCAAAGAAAGCATTGGCTAATTATCTCCGGGGTTGAGTTTTAACTAAGGAATTAGGATTTTTATTCTGCTTTTTATCATCGAGTTAAAAGCTTATTTAATTCTTTTATTTTCTAGTATCTCTTGTCCTTTGATCTACGTACACTTGATGTTGCTATTTGAATGACATATGTGATATGTTATATATTTTGAAGTGATTTTGATAGTTGTTATTACTCAAGCCATCCGATCCAGTCCATTGGATTGCTCTTTAACTGAAACAGAGGAGCTTTACTTTTAGTTATCTTTGATATATTATGGATACACTTATTATAAACAACTTGAAGGTGAACTCGTAGAGGTGGGAGTAATACTGACATGTTGATTTCAACACTTTTTTTTTTTTTTTTTTTTTTTTTTTTTTTTGAAACACCATGTATTTTCATTCCATTAGAATAAAAATCATACAAGCATAAGCAATTGTTTAATCAAAACCATAAAGGGATATTTCCCAAAGTTAACAGCAACAAAGGAACAAAGATAGATAAAAGCACACGATAGAGGGAACTTGAGAGCTATGGACCAAGTGCTGACAAGCATTTTGGAACCTGTGAGGTCAAGAGATATCACTGCATATTCCATGAATAAATCAATGGATGAAGGGATGGCCACTGTCTTGAGTCGAAGACGAAGCGGCGTTGAAGAGACCAAAGCTGGGACTCTCATCGGGATGAGAGGGTCTACACGCAGTAGGGCTTTGCAGAAGGATTGAGCAAGGATAGAAGAGCTCAGATTGTCAGTAATTTGATTGATGGTTGCGGTTTCAAAGCTTGCTGGGCTTTTCTTGAAAGGGTTGAGGTAACCACAACTTCTTGGAGTTGGGGTCATAATGCCACAAATCCTCAAGCAATGATGCAGGGACTTCAAAAAGTTGAGATGATGCAGTTTAGATGATTCGGTTAACAGGAGAGTTGGAGAGAGGAGGCTGATGGAATACCGGTAACCACCGCTTCGTAAAGACGGGATCATAGTGCCGCGTTCTTTCAAGCTATCTCCTTCAAGGAGAACTTCCTTAGGCGACTCGAGTAACAGGCTTTTCCATAGATTCTTGTACCAGGCTAGCACCAATGTTGGCTTAAAGTTTAAGTGTAGTCTTCCAACACAATTCAACAAGGAACTTGAGATATCCAATTGTGTGAGAAAGAGAACAGTTCTTAACTGATGAGACAACCAACAAAGAGCTTCCACAATAAATCCTTAGTGTGCTGTCAAAAAAAAATTGATTCATTAGTTATAGTGATTTTGTAACCGCAATACAAGATATCGCTAGTTGCGAGAGAACTAACACATATTAGTTATAGTGCATTTTACGAATTAGAAAACTAACACATATTAGGCGAGCTTCTCTTAAAACTATTCTATTAGGTAGACGTAATAATATGCGACATAGATTAAACACGTTCGAGGCGAGCTTCGTTTTTTTGTATCTCATCAATTCCATAATGACTAATCTATTTATAAATTGAATTTCATATAATCTAGTCAACCTTTTCATATTAAATTCAATTTATAAATAGATTAGTCATTATGTATTTCAGGGATTGGGAAAGGTGACTCTTTATCAACTTTCCATATCCCGGACTCATCAGAGCATTGACCTTCGGAGTCCTCGAACCTAATGCTGAGGTTGGTGGATAACGGTACGTAATCTGATCCTGACTTTAGAAAGAAATTAACACAGCCACTGGATGGGGTGTCAGTACTGTCACTCGTGGACATTGTGTGTCTCTGAATCGCTCGAAAAGGGAAACTCAAAAGTTTGGTTGTGTCACCGGCTTGATGAGGTACGGACTGTTGGGCTTAACTGGCTTTCCTTTGTAATCCAACACCGGTTTGTTAATGTTTACGCCAAGACCAGCAACAGATGCTGTGACTACCGTAAACACTAAGAATGTGATTGCAGCTGCTAATTTCATCGTCTGAGTTTGTTTTCTAATCAGAAATCACTCTCTTTTTTTTTTTTTTTTTATCCTTCTTTTTGCTTTGTGTATAGTGTGTTTGAGCTCTTGAGGTAAACATTGCTAGGCTACTTATCGTATTCATTCCCTTGTAGTGCTAGTTGCGAGAGAAAATTAGAAAACAAACACGTTCTAGTCAACCTCTCTTTATTTATATCGAACTTTACGAATTAGAAAACAAACACGTTCTAGGCTAGCTCTCTTTATTTATCTCAGTTTACTCAACTCCATAATGACTAATTTTTTTAATAAATTGAATATCATTTATCCAATCTATAGCGCAGTTTGCGAATTAAAAAAATAAGCGCGTTTTAGGCGAGCGTCTGTTTAATTTATCTCAGTTCACTCGATTCCATCATATATGTTTCAAATATGGACCAGATTATTTTCTACATGTAGCATCAAGGCAACATAGAGCATAAAGCATCACATCTAATTTAGTACATATATAGACCCCACTATTGGATAACTACTTATTTCGTACAAATATTAGAAGACAAACATTATTTGACGAAAAAGGAGCCACACACTAATTTTTCCATCAGAAAGATACTTCTCTTAGTGTTGTATTTGTCGAGAACAAGTACCTTCTTCTTTTACAATATACTAAATTCTTTTATTTATATATTTTTTTTTGTTAAAAGGCTTGAAATTCTTTTAATTTAGGAAGGATCTTTATATAGTTTATATATTTTTTACTTTATTTCTATTATATAGCGATCCTTCAAATTTCATATATCTCTCTTAAGCAGCAGACCATGTTTGTCTCTTACTTTCCTGCAAAAATTAATAGTCACAGAAAATAAAATTCAGGCTTTAGTTTTTTCTCTATGTAAGGAAATTGCGAAAAGCATTGGATATCATGCAATATTTTTCATATGATGAAATTTTGGAGTACCTTCACAGGTGCTCTTAAGTCACAATTGCTAGTAATAAAGCGACCCTGCACCAAATAGTGCAAAGGTTTGTAAAAACGAACCTTGAGTACATGTACAAACTGATGTACATATAAATAAATAAATAAATTTTGGATAGGAAAACATTACCTTCCCACCAGTTTCCTCTTGATGCACTTTTAGAATCGCCTTCCTCTCCATCTTTCTTGTACTTCATAAGTTAAAAATAAAGGAGAAAAGTAAAGAATATTATAAGTTTGATCATGAGAATAACAAAATAAAGAATATAAGTTTTGTCACGTAGGTATTATGTATATGATATTGAATTATTGATCATAGATGCGACTACAACAGTACGACTTACAGTATCTTGGGTGGTTGTCGTTGTTGTAGAGGAATATTTCTCTTGGCCTCCGTAGTAAAGGGATGAGCTCAAGTGGCATGGTGGTTCTGTTTCCTCATTATGGTAACTCTTTTTCTCCTTTTTGTTGCTTCTTTCTCCTCTTTTATCTATATATGAACCACGTATATAAGTTTTGATTTGACGGAAAAGACTAAGTTCAAATTAACTTTTACTTAGAATAAGTAAAACATTTAATCAATAGACACACTCTAAACTCCCAACTTATACTAATTCTGAAAGTACGAAAGAGAACGCGTGAACGTTTAAATTACTTGGAGATTGATACTTCACATGTCCACCTTGACTTGCAAAGTCCACTTGCCTCCCCAACTGATCCTTTTAGCACACAACAAGAGAAAATGAGAGAATAATTCAACGTAATATCTATATATTAAGTTAGAGCTCCTAAACACCATGTATATGTAATATGCATATGTTTACAATGATTACGTATCGTAGAAGTGTAAAAATATTGAGATGACTTACTGCAGACGGTGGTGGGAAGATGGATTTGAACAATCCAGTATTGGCCGATGAAGAAGACGAAGCAGAGACTCTTGGACCAAATATATGATCGAAAGACGAAGATGATGAAGCGGAAACAATCTTCTTCTTGTTCTTGTTCTTGTCCATGCCAAAGTTGTGTAGGTGAATAATGAAAATGGATGTATTAAAGAAAAAGGTTTAGGGGTGCCGAAAAGAGAAAGGATTAAATTTGCATAGAGAGAGGCAAAGAAAAGGAGAGAACATGTGATGAAACAAAAGAGAAGACACGTGAAGATTTGCAGTTTTTTTATGGGACTCTTATAAACTGTCATCTCTGCATATTTATAGTTAAAAACTTTGACTACATGTGATCGGTCTTCTAAGATTATTTGTCGCATTCATTATATTATTATATTTGACCTTATTTCCTTATAAATTTCTTGGTATTATATTATCTATCATATATGTGAATGAATATATATATATATATATATATATGTTTTCTTTTAACCTTTATGAATATATATATATATATATGTTTTTTTTAACTTTTATGAAAAATATGAAATATGGACGAATTGAAAAAGTAACTATTTTGGTTATGAATCTTATGATGTAGTAGACTTTTTGTCTTTTTCCCTGAAAACAGTTAGAGAGACTACCTTCGTAAGAACGGTTCTACCTATAGCTTGTTTTTTCGGATTGGATGTTAACTTCGTTAACCCTAAAGTTTTATGGCACTAATAATTCTTCGACGATTTTATCAGAAGTCTCCTTCGTCCGATCCTAATAATTTATTTTGTAAATAGCTTCTTCGAAAATGTTTATAGTAACAATAAATAAACGTAACGGCTGAGCCGCTGAGCAATGTATCGTTCGATTCCAAATTGGCTCAAACTTCCAACATATTTTGTGTCAAATTATATATTTTTCTTTGTCCATATGTCTTGTCTCATGGATTAGCTAGAGTTACGGTTTTTGGTTGTTGCATGTTTCCCAAAAAACAAAGAAAGATCTAGTAGACTTACCGTTTTGGCTGTTAAGTGTTAACTTTATTATTTTTAATTAACATGACTCCATGAAATATGGCCGACTCTTATTTAGACACCATCAAGGCATCAATACACGCGAATTCTTTTATATCTATTAACCACAGGTCCACAGATAACATATGTTTTTATGATGTATATATTCTCTTTCTCATCACCAAATTACAAAAATTGATATATAATTTAATATACAGTATAGCCTTTTTATCTCAGTCGAGAAGTCCAAATGTGATAGCAACATTATTCAGTTTTGGTTTCCACCAAAGATCAATTCACCCTAAAGAGTCGCAAGGAGTTTCAGGCTTCAAGCAATACATATATATATAGACTCATTATTAAGAATAGATGCCCCATATATGGTTCATTTTCGGTCTTTTGTAAAGCTAAACTAATTTTATATTTCCTATATATGAGAAAAGAGAAAATTCGAAATGGTTACGCAGTACGTACGCTACCAATTGTGGTGATCGTATTCGTATCAAATGAAGTAGAATCCTCGAAACCATTCCCGTGAGTGACCTACTTTTCGTGCCCACCCTAAAGTCAATGAAGATTTAAGAGGCAAATTTAAATATGCAAAATGCTTTCCAAAGTATTTGTAAATAACTTTCGTTCTAGAACATTATATATAGTTCTTTTAACTGTGTACTGTTCCACAAGAATCAATATATTCATTTATCTTAAGAAAAAAAAATTGTTCATAGGAGTATTAATCAACCTTTTAGGTTAGTTTAAGACTTGGAGTTAAGATTTATGATTCACAATCATAGTTTTTTGTATTGCATAGTTTTGTTTTACATGAATTGAGACAAGTCTTTTAAAAAGGCCTCTAGAATTAATTAGTTCAAAAAACATTTTAACTTTTAAGTTGATTTACGAATGGAATTCAATAATAAATCAGCGTCTTTGATGAATAAAAAAAACTTATAACGCTTTCTATTAAAAAAAATGGTCAACAACATTTGTTTTTGGTTTATTGACAAATATATCACAAGAGAAAAGCAAACATTAAAAATGACGTTTTCATATACAAAAAAAAAACGTTTAAGTGAAATTCTAAAAAAAATGAACGGATCGATATTTTGTATCGATGAATATTTACATCACTATAACGTAACTGTTGTTATAAGCTTTTTACCATGTGTTGGGGAATATAGGTATCTGAAGGACCAAAAGATCGATCGATAAGGTCAAAGATAGATTCGCTATATATAGTGATGTAATAATATTCATCAGAAATCAATAACGAAGGCTTTGACTCTATATGTTGTCTTCGCAACTTGCAAGTTTTGTGAGTCATATGGAAAAAAGAAAAAAAGAAAAAAAAAAGAAACCAAAACAAAAATATTTGCAAGTTGTGGAATCAACACGACACAAAAACAAAAAAGGATATTACTCGATAGATCGTTAAAACATAACGGTAATCCTCAAAAATATCAGATTCTTATATTTATTTTACGAATTAGTTACTTTTTTTTTTAGTTTAAAGGTTAATAAGCACTGTTGAACTAGCTAGATTAGTTCTATGCTGACGATTATATAGATCTTTCCACAAACAGTTGTTGCATGTCCACTGGAGATAATTTTGAGTAATCTGAGTGAATATGTTACAGTTGCGGGAGGATAAGATTCTAGAAAAAAGCAGTTGATAGTTAGATTTATGAATTGGGACATGAAGAATGTCTGGGAGAGAAGCATAGCCACAGATGAGAAATTAAGAAAATATATATATATGACCAAACATATATTCTTTCTGCTCCTCTTGTTCGAAACTTGGACCAATATTTATCTTCTTGGAAATATTGTCAATATTCAGAATTACTTATTTTTGCGTATTGTCAAGTTGTAAATAGTCTTTGTAAGATGTATTTGCATCACTTACGATAACCAAATCTATAACGTAAATCAACAGTAAGTGAGATTCTAAATGGTACTTTGGTCCCAAGTTTCGAACATTAGGAGCATAAAGAATACATGTTTGGCTATGATGTTCCCTTAGCTCTTCCTCCAAAACCAAAAGAAGGATGAGTCAATATTACTTGATGGATCACTTGGCCAGACATAACGGCTACAAGAATAAAAGTACAGACAGAGCCAAATCCATCCTAGAAACGAAATCAGCAATAAGTTGATGAACGAAGAGTTACGATTAGGGACGCTAGTAGCCGGAGATGGAAGTAGTATAGTAGCACTAGTAGTAACTTGTTATCATATCTAATGGTTTGTGAATACTTGTAAGTTTGTTGTTTATTTTTCCACTTTATTAAACAAATTTAAGAATAGCTCTCCATCTGTTTAAAAACCCTTTCTCTCCTCTTACTACATCATTGCACCGAAGATAAAGTAGTGAACCACATTATAAACCAAAACCTGAGATATCATAATTAAGATATATATATTCAAAGTGAGCATGCCATTTACTCATGCAAACCATTTAACTGCTGATATAGTCATATCCAGTATTGCTATATTGTAATTACCACTTTCCCACCATTACTCTTGGACACAAGAAGAGGGCCAAGAAGTGGGTGACACAGGTTATAATTTTCTCAACAAACTAGAGAAACTAGAGATACGAATTAGTAAAACGACCCTATCCTTTACTTTTCTGCACGAGCCTATCCATCTTTTGTTACCACACCAACTGAACTGTTGTCTGTCTTAGCTTTCACGCCTCAACGGTCCTGCATGTCAAATGTTGTTCACCATATCTTTGTAAGAAAAATGAACTTTTACAGTGAGAAGAAATCAACCATTACTTTGATGAGTAGTTTCTTGTACAAGTATGAAAAGGATCAAAACCGCAGAGTCACAGTAATTACCGATCAGATATTATAAATCAATTCATGGGGTAAAAGAGGAAAGGGAACAAGTATAAGAGATGATGAGGTAAACTCATATCACTCAGAAACTATTGATAAACATCTAATCAAAACCATATATGCAAATCTCAAACGACACCATGGATGGAAAAGATTCAGAGAAAGACTCTTTACTGGTTCATTCTGAAGTTGGTTGTTCAGTCGTACATCCTCCTCCTCAGTTGGGCTTGGGGAGAGAATCATAACCTGAAATCACACAAATGCTAGCTAAGAACATTACACCAGAAACAAGAATCAAGAAACATCAAAACAAATAACAATACCAACCTCAGGACCAATACTGTTGTTGGGCTCTTCCTGGATCAAACTGGAAAACAAGACAAAAAAAATAAAGCAAACACATTCAACTAATAGTGTCTACATTGTAGGATTCACCAAAAAAAACACAGATCACCAAAGCTAATTGTATAGATACCAAATATTTGTATCATCTGAAAACAACTCTGGATGCAACGTCCTTGCCATGTTCCAGTAAGATGCTACAATCAAAACCAACATTAATAAATCCCAGAGAGTATAATAAACCCTAATCAAATCGATGGCTGAAACTAATCATCAGATTGAACCAAACTTTTAGCATAAATCTTACAGAGATAGGTCCCTGTAGAGTGTCGATTTCAGATTTGGTCATCTTAATATCAAGCAGAGTAGCGAAATTGAAAAACGAAGTTGAAGCTTGCCCTTGGGAATAGCTTCTTTCCTTTGACGCAATAAGTCTCTGATAGCTTGAAGTTGAAGCTTTATAGACTTCAGTGTCGCACCGATCGCCAAAAGACCTGTGATACTGAGCACTCCTCCATCCACTGCAAATATATATAGCAAAAAAAAAAAAAGATCAGGCTTGAGTGGGGGGGGGGGAGGGGGAGGATGAAATGGAGAAACAACAAAAAGAGTAGACAAATGTTTTAATTCGAATTACTAGTCAGAGTCGAAACGAGTTGATTCGACTCGTAGAGAGAAGACATCAAAGAGCTTACCGAAGGTTTAGATCCATTTGCTTTCATCTTCTTCCTCCTCTCTCTTTTGCAGAATGCTTAGGGATTTTGATATGGGATTCACCAAGTGTGTGTGTGTGTGTTTATTAATTGTGGAAATAAAAAAATGCCAAGAAAAATATCCCAATTTCTAATTTTCTGATACTTATTTTTTTATCTAGAGTTTTTTACCTTCTCAATGACAAATTAAAGTTTACAACAAATTACATACTTGCACTGGGATATGTGCTTAGTAGTAGCCCAAATAGCCAACCAAAGGAGATTGTTGGGACTCACGGTGAAGTGAGAGGGAGCCCTCCAAAAATAGGCGTATGCCACATTAACCGTGGAGAGCACACGTTATTCTTTAGTAAAAGGCGAAAGAATAGTTCGCTTTGTGCTCACCACATGGCTGCATAATTATTAATTTTTAATCGTAAGGAGAGTGAAAGTGTATTTATACTAAAACTTTCACTAGCAATGTCTCTTAAACCTCCGATCCGATGTGTGGGATTCCCGTTTACGCTTATCCTTGTTAAAAGGCTTAGTGGGGGATACCTACTCAAAGCCCATTACCATTCTCTTGTATATCATTATACTTCCACTTAACTAGGAGTCTAGGAGTATGTTAATTGTTAACCTCGTATAAGCTAAATCAATTGATTGATATATTAACCAACAATACATATAAAAATCTATATATACATATATTTTTTTAAGTACATTTTGGGTTCTACTCTTTTATTTGTACTTAATTACAAAGTTAATCTCTAAAAATTTCTAAAAATAGTATTACTTTATATTTTGTTTCCTAAATATTTTACATACTATTCCACAAAAAAAAAAACAGTAGAATCAATATAGAAACAAAAACTATGATATATTTAACCACACATTTTATTGAGTATTGAAGATATTATATATCTGAATTCAATGCAAACAAAGAAAACAACAATTTGATTCCTATTTTGTTTTCCAAAACCTGTGAGTTTTGATTCTTAACGTAAAAAGAACTTCCATTCACATTTATTTAAATTTTATAATTAATATATATAAACTTAATAAAATTTTAAAATATTAGGAATATGTAAAATTAAATTTTTTTAAATACTATCTAATATGGTTATATAGTAGATGGGTTATAAAGAAGACATGTTGAAATTAATAAAATATCATTAAATTTGTGCTAACACGGGTTAAATCCTCATTTTATTATTAGTAAACACTATTAATATTATAAAATTAAGTTTATTTAACTAATATTGTATATAATAATTAAATCATTAGGGAAAATGTGGCGTAATCATAGCGTATAAATAACTTACTATGTATTTAGATCCCTTATTTTGTTATAATAATTAAAAATCAAAATAGAATCTCAAACACTAGACAAAATAAACTAAATATAACAAACAAATGGTAATGAAATATATTGCGGGTTAAAAAAATAATATAAACATTTAGCCGCACAAGCGGTCAAAAAATTTAGTTATTCTTCTATTTGGAAAACATCCATTATTTATACAAACAAATACAATATAAAATATAAATAATAATAAAAATTATATGCACGAGCTGGCAATATGCATGAGCTATATTGGAAGAATGCTGATGATATATCATGGTTTTTAGGTGTTTTTAGCCATGATATAAGTTTTATTTATAGAGTCTTTTTGGTATTTTTAGAGTCTTTTGAGTTTTTATAGGATTTAGCATGAATGAGAGCATAATGGAGCTAAATAGGAAGATTTGGAGCTTAATCAAGCATTGAGGCTGAGCTACGAAGTTGGGAGACAAGTTCAGAGACCTGCATCGGTCGATGCAAGTGATGGTGTCGATCGATGCATCATCCAGCAGAAGAATTGGAAGTTTTCCCACAAGTTTTGAAGATTTACAAAGCTGCCCCAAAGTTTCCATATTTACATCATTAGTCCCTGGACGTTTTTAGGAATATAAATAGGATTTTTGGGTCATTGTTTAGACCTAAGCTTTATTTTCCCTGCAACTTTTGAGAGAAAAATCCCGGAGAGATTTAGAGAGTTTTTGGAGAGAAGAATCAAGACTCCTTCGAGAGAAGATTCATAACTCCTTTTCTACCTCTTTTAATCTTTTAATGCAATTTATTCAGAATATGATTTGTGTTTCATTGATTATGTCTGAGTAGATCTGCTTGTTAGGTTTAGTGTTTCTCATTAGGAATTTCATGGATTGTTATATTAATTGATTGTTTGGATTCATTATCTTTCTTGTTCTTCACCATAGGTTGTTCTTAATGCTAGATCTTTGATTAGTCATCTGGATTTAGATCTTAGGATTATTAATTGATATGATAATATAATTGATTTTCCTGACATAAACCTTTGGTGAGCAAAATTACTTCTTGCAAAGAGATTTGATTTAGTAATTTTGTGAACTTATCTAAACTTGATTTTATTGCTGGTTTTTAACTTGAATTTTGCAAAGAGATTTGGATTTTCGAGTTTTAAAACTTAGATAATATTTGCAGTGAGAACTGATTTATTTTACAATTGTGTTTAGAGTTCAAAAATGGTGCTTAATTATTGAATCCTGCTTGCTTAATTAATTGATATGATTTTCCATGATTTCCTGAGAATTTCCCTAAGCCTAACGTTTAATCCTTCTGAATTTACAACTCTTTTATTTTCTGTTTTTGTATTGCTATTTAAATTACAATTTGGTTTAGCATAATTAAAAGATTATTAAATTTATTGTGTGATCTAGAGTCCTTGTGGATACGATCCCTAAATACTACAATTGATCTCTTAATTTGAGAGAGTAGCTGTAGGAGCTTAGTGAATCTGTCTCTAGACTTGAGAAGAATGTTGATAACTCATTAATGCTTATATCTTCTCCTTTTGAACTTGATGATGAGTGAATCAAAATCATCATATTGATTTTATTTGTTATAATGATACAACACTATTCACATACAAAATAAAGAAATAGATCAGAAGAATAATTGGAAAATTTTGAGGAATCCATAAACATAAAAGATTGAGAAAAACAAAAACAAAATAATCAGCGGTGATTAATGTAAAGATAAACCGTTGACGATCAAATGTGAAATAAAAACTTTAAAAAAAGACTTGATATTGACGTTCCATTAGCTTATTCAACCCCCACAAACGGATATATGTCTGTATACATATGGAAAAAGAGATAAATTAGATTAATGTTTCCATTAAATGATTTAAGACAAAATAAAGTGCACCAAAGAGACACATAACTACCAAATTTAAAGAAGAAGATAACGGATTATGTGACACGTGGCGTGTTCTGCTAATTTTATACCCTTTTTTTTAGAACAAAAAACACTAGTATGTATTAATTTATACAAATCCAACCAGGCTTGCACACAAAATTTAAGGCAAATTAAAACATTCAGACTAGAGGAGATTGTTGGGACTCACGCTGAAGTGAGAGCCCTCCATAAATAGGCGTATGCCACTTAAGCGTGGAGAGCACACGGTATTCTTTAGTAAAAGGCGAAAGAATAGTTCGCTTTGTGCTCACCACATGGCTGCGTGATTTTAATCTTAAGAGAGTGAAGTCTATTTATAAGAAAACTCTCACTACCAATCTCTCTTAAACTTCCGATGTGGGATATGCGTAAAGCTTAGTGGGGAAACCGAAACATACTCAAAGCCCATTACCATTCTCTTTTATATCATTATACTTCCACTTAAATAGAAGTCTAGGAGTGTGTTAACTTCGTATCAGTTTAGAAGTACAGTATGTTTACTTCGTATAAGCTAATCTTTATATGTATGTTAACTTCGTATAAACTGTAAACCAACAATACATATAATTATTCTACACTTCGTATACATATCAATTTCCGCTTTATGGTTTACAGTTTTTTTTCCTCACCAAAAATAGACCTAAAAACCTACCAACATTTCAAACCGTTATAGCCTTGAGGAAACATCCTTGAAGTAAAGCTTTAGTGTCTCGTAGGTCATGAAGCAAATCCCAACACCAGGTACCACTTTGTAGTACTCTGGAAGAATTCCTCTGTACAAGCCTCTCGCTCCTTCCGTCTGAACAATACGCTTTAATGTCCCTAACAAACCTGTCTTGTACACTACCTCTCGCCCCCCTATTCCTTCTAGCTGCTTCCTTCTTCTCACCAGATCCAGTGGAAACGTAGCTGCAATGTTTGTTTTTGTTACATTAGATATGAAGTTAGATGACATTTGACCAACGCATCATTTCTATGAAGTGATTCTACTCCCTATGAATGCAGCATGAGAAGAGCCGTGAACAATAAGAATCGACGTGAAACTCATATAAGGCAAAAAGAGATAATAGAAACAAATGGAATGATATAGGTAACCATAGTTTTTGTTTGATTGAGAAAATGAGGCATCATATGAGTAACCACCCTTAGACGTAAGTTCCTCACATTAAACTATGCTATATATTTGAAGAGAAAAATCAACTAGAGAAGATCATGGTAATCATATCAATTTGCTAGACACAGAAGCATGCATATGAGAAGGAGCAACATATTTTTCATTCTGTGGCAATAGTGGAACTTAAGATGCAACATGTTCAGCTATTCTGAATTGAAAGCAAAGTACAGAGAATTTTGAGTTTGAGACTACTGATGTGATGCTTGTCAACAATACGAAACTGATTGATGCTCATGCTAAGTTAATCAGTGTTTATGAGCAAGGCATAGAATGACACATTACAATCAAACAGCGAGTCTCATGGCAAACAAGAAAGGAAAAGGTCAAAGAATAGCTAAGATAACTTACCTGTTGAAGATGCTATTCCTGAAAGACTTCCACAAGCCAGACTGACCATGATAGGTGAATCATGGGGCCTTGAGAAAATGAAAACAAACAAACAAGTTTAGGAAATAGTTACAACTAATATGTGACATAGTTTAACAGCAAAGCTGTAATTTCGAGATCGACTTATTACCTAGTTGACCTCCAATAAGATCTCAGTGATTCATACACAGAAAAGCTAATGGCAATACTAGGCCCAACACCCTGTATCAAATAAATAAGACCTTAGTCAGGAAAAACTGAAAGAGGAACGATACAACACTCATGATGTATGTGTATCTTTCTGTGGAAAATACCACAAGCGTTGTTCCGAGTCCCTTGTAGAGGCCCAAGATACCTTCATCAGTGCTGATAGTGCGCAGAGTATGCCAGATACCCGTGTAGTAAATTACTTTTGTCTGCCATTGATGCAAAGATAAAATGTCAACAACCAGCCAATAATGCAATAATGCTTCAGAAAATCAGCATGTGAACTTAGAACACAACGATCATATCAAATACTTACCTGAGCAGCAAGACGAGTCCTAACAAGATCAAGCGGATAAGTGGCAGAAGCAGCTGTGATTCCAGCCAAACCACCGGCTACAAAATGTACAAAAAGGTTTGAACTTATACTCGCCTTGTGATTTTCCATCCCAGTAACCATATACATGAACTGTAAATAATCGAGTAAAAAGAAAGTTCAAAATCAGAATTAGGCTCAGTGGAGAGTAATGCCACACTACGAATGACAAACAAAACAAAAAAAAAACTGCAAGTTTAAGATCCTCAGACCTTCTTGTAGTGTTCATATGCGTAGAAATTGACAGAAGAATATGGAAGACGGTGAGCAATTGTAACCAGATTCCCTTTCCAAAAAGCCTTGACTCCTTCTTCATTCAATATCCGTGATGCCTCGTGCAATATGCTTGCCTTTCTTAGAGCTCCAGCCTCTGAGTGCATACCTTGCACCTAGACACATCATAAGTATATAATCACAAATTTGTCCCCAAAAAAAAAACTTAGCTTTAACACAAAAATTTCCCTTTTTAAGCATTCAAAAGTGTAGCTAAGAAGGTTTGGGCTAATCAACCAATATACTAGATTCTTTCTCTATACACAGACCTCAAATTCAGCTTTTTCATATCTACAGATCCCTAATTTTTTTGATAATCCCAATTACACAGTGCAATTGAAAATACTGAATTGGTCTTACTTCAATTTGTCCAAAAGATTGAATTTTTCTTATTCTCACTCGATGAAAAAAAAAAACAAACCTGGAAGAGAATGGTGAGGCGAGAGAGAGGGGCAGTACAAGTCTTGCTAAAAGCACCGGCGAGTCCTCCGGCTAAGAGCTGTGACGCCGATTCGATATGTGATCTCTGGTCCTGCGTTAAACGATGAGAGGAAGACGCTACGCCATGCCCTGAGCTCACACCAACCCTAGCGTCTGTCTGCATCACCATTTAGCCCGCCCAAAATCACAAATCCTCAACCTATCAAAAATTCTCAATCTCACACACCTCCGAGAAGCTTATCCGAACAATACTACCACCAAGCTCGAATTTTTCGAGGAGGAGAAAATAAAAAACGAAACTTTCAAAGATCTTCGTTTTGGGTTTTGCTTTCGATTGAATTTGCTTTTGCTTTGCTTGAAAGTTTTGGTTTTGGGTCTCTCTTTTTGTGTGCCTCTCGTCTTTTTTTTTTTCCAACTTTCACTTTGTGTGCGCTTGGTTCCAACGCCACACCTACACGGCAAACCACACCTACACGGCAAACAGTGAAACGACAGCGTTTTAGATACAACGAACGTTACACCGCCACGTGATTCACCTCTTGTATTTTTTTTCCTATTGTATGGTCAGATTCCTTTTCCATTGTTACATCCACACTTTAAAAAGCTTTGGCCAGCAATCATTTAAACATTGGTGTCGTCGGTGTGGTACACATTTGAAAACGTTATGTAACTTGTAAAGATTTTGTTGGACCTTTACTAGTGTTTTTATTCAGCACGTGTTTTGTCTTCTTTGTTAAAATCATGTCCAAATGTATCTTTTCTTATAACTATTACAGGCAGAGACATATAGTGTATTCATTTCCTGATTAATCTCAAGAGATCACCCACCAAGTGTAATGAGCCAGTTACCAACACCTAAAACAACAAATAACAAAATCACAATTAGATAGACCACTTTTGTCACCTGAAAAAGAAAAATCTGAAACTAACTTTACAAGTAAAGTTAATAAGTTATACTATGTAACCAAACTAATTCGTTATTTACCTGAAAACGAACTTGTTTACTTTGGCGAGCATTGTCCCGGAGCCAGTCAACGGCCAAAGGAAGTGACGAGAAAACGAAACTTTTCACCTCATCTTCTTTGCCTTTAGTATCACTTTCTAAATTAGATTTTGCTTTACCTTGAGCCAAACTGTCCCAAAGCCTCTGAAGACCGAACTGCCACGTCATTGAATCCACACGTCTGTCATCGTTCGACGAATATCCAACTTTGTTGTACACTGATACGTTTGGCACAAATACGGCTTTCTTGAAATCAACTCCTACCACATTTGAAAAAAAAAAACTTAAATGAGAATTTTTGTAAAATCCTAATAAAGAAATCCATAACATAAACAGTTTAAACACACCGTGATCAATGCATTTACTCCTTAATCGCGGAATAAGCAAACTCGGGTCACGAACAGACATACAATTGAACAAGAGTATCTGCATTATGTACATAACCACCAACGTTAGATATAAACTTATTGAGGTCTCTAAGACACAATTGCTTTACCTGCTCTGATCTTTTTTGGTTTCTTTCTTGGTTTTGTTTGATCTGTTTTGAAAACCATATAGCGCAAGCGTCCATGCTTTCAGGACTGTGAGCTCCATCAAGGTAATACACAATCTCCTCAGGGAGTTCTGAATCAGGCACGACCATAGCCCGTCCAATCAAATAAGCATTCGACAATCCAGAGACGAATTTTTCGGGTAAACCGGTCTGTTTTTGAAGTAAGAAAACCGTTACTGTTTCTTAATAGAAATTCACAAAATCAATAATCTTTTTTCATTGTTTCAACTCACTGTCTGATTCAAACCATTTTTTTCCTCAATACCAATCTCTTTAAGAAATGTAGAACACAACGCAACCGCAAGACCAGCGTTTAAATATTGATGTTCGCCTTGAAGCCCGAGTCTCTGGCTCGAATCCAACGGTTCCACTACCTGAAGATTTACCTTCACAACAAGTACTTATTAATTGATAACCCTTACGTCATCTCAACCAAATATATAATGATTTGGTTTGTTTTGTGGAACCTTACCTCCAATTTTGAAGCTTTCTCATTGAGTACATGCATCGCTTCATCAGGTTGAGGCACTGTAAAAGCCGGAACTCCACTCTGCAAAAGAGAGAACAGTTAAGAAGGAAGGAAACTGAAACTCGAATAACGTAGAAGCTTTTTGTTAGCACCTTGAAGATACCAGCTTTCTCTGCAGCAATTTCAGCAAGAGTGTATCCTGAATATATACAAACTGAGTGATTAAAAACGTATTGGATCCATTTATTTCGGAGAAATGAAGCAGAAGAGACTAACCAAGTATCTCCATATGATCATAACCAAGTGAAGAAATACCACAGACGACAGGTTTCTGAATCTATATATACTAACATATGCTTTGTTAGTGACAAAACCTGATTAACTAAATATTAATCTCACATAGAAGATAGTCGAATAATTCCTACCACATTAGTTGCATCAAACCTCCCACCTAAGCCAACTTCTAGTATAACAACATCTACCTGCGCGTAGGTAGCATCAATAACATAATATTATGCCTAAGGCATGCATACGAGTTTAGTTTACTGAGAGGAAAACAGATTTCAAAACCTGTTCTGTTACGAAAATCTTGAAAGCTAATAATGCAAGGAAGCAGAAGTAAGTAGGCATTGGAATCTCATTGCTAGTTTTCTCCTGCACTTTAATTTGAAAGGATGTAACTAAAATGAGAGAAATAAAAACAAAAAATCTAATGAATGTTCTGTTCTATATAATCCCCACCTTTAGTTTATGGAAGCAACACCAAAAGTAGTCAACAAATTTCTCCTGGCTTATCTCAAGGCTGAAGAAAGCAAATTATGTTTTTGAACATTTTCTTCGATAAAAATCGTTGTGATGTGTATGTTTTCAGAAGCTCACCCGTTGAGACGAAATCTCTCTCTGACATCGATTAAGTGAGGAGACGTGAAGAGACCAGTTCGAAGACCGTAACAACGTAGAATAGATTCCGCAAATACGCATGTTGATCCCTTCAAAAATATTCAAAAACATAATTTGCTTTAGTGCCGGCCACATGAATGATTTTGTCTATGTGATGTGAACCTTTCCTTTAGAGAGAAAAATCATTCGTATGTGAACCTTTCCTTTAGTGCCGGCGACATGAATGATTTTCAGATGTGAGACTGCGTCTTCGAGCTCAAGAACCTTTAAAAGATTCAATAATCTATAAGAAAAGCTCATAACTTTTGGTAATGAACACACAAAAAAAGTTAAAAATGATTTGGAACCTTGAGATAGTGGAGGAGCAAACGGAATCTCTGAGATTGGTTGTTGTTAACAAAACTGCTGCGTTTTGTGATCAAAGACGACAATGCATCCAAAGTGTTCTGGTAACGAGCTGACAATTCACCTTCGTCTTCTTCATTGTTTTAGCCCCATCCGGCAAATAAAACAGAAAACGTAAAAGAATGAACACACAGAGTGTTGAAAACATTCATATAAACTTAATGAGAAGACAAATTCGGATTATAGAGAAACAGAACATTTACCAGTTGCCATAGAACACAAACAAAAAACAAAAAAGTTAAAATCCCAAGTTTCGATTTAGGGATCTGTTTCTCTAGTCGTATATGGGTGTAAGGATTGGAAATGAAAGGTCCTAACTTTCAGTTTAATCTTCAAACTAGTTGAGCGAAAAAGGTGTTAACTTTATCTATAGGAGTAACATAGAAATGCAGAATTCGGATATGTACCGAACAAAACCGTTATCTATTTCACCAAATGGTTTCTTCTCCACTTAAAATATGAACCAAAATGTGGACCACAATTAGATGATATGTGCAATTTCAACGAGAATTTTCTTATCAATTACTTAAAAAGGATTCAAAGGGACATCAACAGATTACTTCTAAACTGTTAAAACCACACAAAAATATAAGAAAAACAGCTAATTCTTGCAACAGTAGAGTATGAAAATCTCATTGACACTTGGGGATGTTGTTGTGTGTGTGTCTCATCCAAACAAAAACAAAATTTAAACATAGGTATCGATCAAAGACTTCCTCATCTCATCGACGATAGAGCTGGGTTGGGCTTCCCTTAGCTTGAAGATGCTGTCTATAACAGAGAGCTCTGTTGCGGTTGTGTCTGAACCACAGAAGGAAGTCCAGTCATTCACGGTCATACCCGCAGCTATAACTTCACTACCACGGTTTACGGTTCCAGCAACGAGAGGGACTTGAAGAAGAGTTGAGAGTTCATCCAAGTCTTCTACTGAGGTGTGAGGATGAACCTGTTTGAGGCAAAACATTCAAATTATAATGAGACCAATGTCAAATTTCATCAGTTTTCCAAGGGGTGTTATGTTCTTTATCCTCTTACCATTCCACCTCTGTTGGATAGGGCGCAGTAGCTGCCCACAAGAATGTTGCCTGCAATTGTCTGACGGAAAACTTCAACGCCAAGAACATCTGCAATTATTTCCTCTGTTTCCTGTCAATGCAAAAAAATAACATAAGAACCAGACATCAAAACCATAGGGTATACGTACAGCTCTGTTAACATGCTAAGATATAAAATCAAAATAAAATCTAACATGACGCATACAGTACAAGGGAGCTTAAGCAATAGATTACAAAGGACTAAATTACATTATCCTTGCAAAGTTTTGTATAAATGCACACTTATTCTTTCAACATTTCTTGCCAGTCATGAAAATGTCTGCTTTTGAAAAGCATTCATTAGAGAAACACTGAAGGTCATTAATCTTTACCTTATCAAGATCAGTGTGAGCAAGAGCGACATGATCATTGCAGGCAATGCAGTTTCCAAGAGCAGACAGACGTTCATCAATTCGCTGGACCACAACTCGATCAGGTAGACTGTTCCTCAAGTGTTGAAGCTCTGGCGGGATAAAAAAATCATCAGCATAAATCAGGAGATGCAACCCAACTACAGACCACAAAACTCGAAATATAAACTCAAGATATCAAAAAGAGCAAAAGACTCCTATATAGTACACACGTAACAGATTCTTCAACAACGGAGGAGAAAAAACATCTACACCAAAACCATATTCAGTTATAAAAAGTCCATTCATAAACTGAAATGAAAAAGGGATTGGCTTTGCAGATACTTCAGACAAGTTGAATAAAAGGTATTCAGCAAAAACTCAACTATCAAAGTCAACTGTATCATGGGAGACATTAGTAATTGCAGTGAGAAATGATTTGGAGAAAGAACTGTAAAATTACCTTGGTCAGTAGTTGTATGGGGGACAAGAAGCCCATTCTTGTTTCCTATATCGAGAAACACAAAAAAAAAAAAAAAAAAAAAAACACACACACATTCATTACGCTAAAGAGAAGAAGGTTTTGAAGCAAGAACTTATAAGAGATGAAGAGAAAGCGAACCAGCACAAAGACGACCAATAATTCGTGTTCCTCCAATAGAGGTCTTAACGATAGGGATAACATCTGCTAACTCAGACTCAAAAGCACTACACAAAAGCATCAAACAAAAAGAAAACATCAACAACTGATATAAAAGAAGCAAAAACAAAAAACTGAAACTTTTATAAAGTATCCAACCCAACAAAAGCAAAAGCAAACCTGTAAAAGTTCTCAGAGCCTCCTATAGCGACTAAGCAATAGGCATTAGTAAGTTTGGAAAAGACACCAACTTCACAGTTGTTCTCAAACTGAAGACCTGCATATCAAATTACCCACAAATCCAATTAAAGCTAATCAAAAAGAGAAGTAAAAACACTAAAGTATTTGCAGAAAGCTTACGAGTCGCCATTACAGGGAGGAGGAGGCTAAACGAGTACACCTGCGTAAATAAAGAAACATGAAAACGAAATTAGGGTTTATATATAATATACTTCACAAAGATTCAACTCCAAAAATACAAACGATTCCGTAACTAGGTTTTTACAAAAAAAAAAAAACTTAAAAACATATAAAAAGATTCGATTTTGCAATCGATTATGTTACAAGAACAAATTAGGTTTACAAATTATTGATGTTTGGTTAGGTCTAAGAAGGAAAAATCAAAGAAGCTTACTTGAGAGGGATGAATTCGAGGAGAAGAAGCGGCGAATAACGAAGAAGAAGAAGGAGGAGGAGGAGGAATAAATGGGAGTCGAACGAAGGTTTTTTTAATGAGAATAAGGGTTGCGCCGGCCCTGGATGATCCTCCGAATTAAGCCACCGTTTGGGCCCTAATTTAAAGGAGGCTCCAATAATACACGACAATTATTAATAAAATTAGATATTTTTATTTTGAGCCTTGGAGGCAAAGTAAAGTTGAAAAGTCAGACCACTTTCGAACATATTATTTTTGATTCAATATTTGAGATTTTTTTTTTCTTTTTCTTGGGGGGGTGAAAATGGAAGAAGTAGTGAATAAAAAAGATGGGAGTAGGATTTATTGAATTTGTTTTACTCCTTGTACTATATTTTTAGGTGGCAATCAAAGTTAAAGTTTGTGAACTATGGTACTGATATATTGTGGATTTAATCGAAAAAATGTTGCAAGTAACTGATATATTTGTGGTTATTAGGTCATTTGTTTTGCCTAACTGATCTCTCTATTTGAATGAAAGAAAAAAAAACTCTACATGTAGTCTAAGCCCATTATTTTTTATCAATTCTAAGCCCATTATTGCAGATGAAATATGAAAGTGAAGCCCATTATCCGAAATAAACCATCAACGTTTTTTTTTTTCTTTTCTTTTTTTCTTTTTCTTTTGAGCTCAAGTGTCGAGTGCTTGCTTTTTTACTCACAGAGCATAAGTGGGTAAGTCAACTTTGGTTTCTGTCTCAAGTAGTTTATTTGTCTTAAGCTAGATCTCGTTTTGATTGCCGATTATAACATCTTTTCCCAAAATACTACTAAATTAACTTTAAAAAAAAAAAAAATTGTCGGTCAATAGCTCAATAATGTCTCTGTTAACTTGTTTTCTCTTAGTCTCGTCGATATGTCTCTATTAACTTTTTAATTGAGTGGAATAATTTTTAGTAATACAGTGATAATGATTCTTTGGATTTTCTTCTTCTATATGCGTCTTCTCGCCACGTCTAATAGAAGAAAAAACAACCGAACTTGTTTCATGCATATAGAATTGTTTCAGCCAATCGTTTTTATTAATTTAAATTTTGTTTACGTTGTTGTCAAGTTTTCGTGGAGAACAAAAAAAAAAGAGAGCAAAATATCTAAACGGCTACGAGGTTTCCGGTTTGTGAAGAAAACCAAAAACGAAAAGAAAAGAATTGAGTTTATCTTCTTGTTTGCTTGTACTGTATTACACAGTCTCTGAACGTGACGGCACTCGACTTTTCCATTTTTGGACGCTCGTCGTGAACCGTACGTGGTGACCTCCTTTTTTCATTTTAATAATACGATTTAGAACAATTTTAGTTAAACCGCACCAATCAAAAATTTTGCCTTTAGTTTGTCAGAGGAAAATAAAATCAAATGAACAACTATCTTACCAAATGACTCGTGCGGTGCGTGTTGCACTGGTCTGATGAAACTTTTAAGTTGTGCACATTCTTACTACACAGGCTCTGTCAAGTGTCAAGCCACACAAAATATCTTCTTCTTAGAAAAATAAGATATTTCATTATTTTGTGTGCACGATTCTCAAAATATCTAATCGTTGCTTTGAAATAAAAATTAACGTTTCCTTAAATGTTATAGATAGTGTGCGCGGTAGCATATAGTATATATTGGTCATAGATCCAAAAGTAATTTAGATCCGGCCTTGATAATTCATTTAAGTATTCTAATATGTTTCTGATAGATTCGTGAAATATATAAAAACCATGATAAAGTAGATTAAATTATTGACGATCCATTGAACTCTACAATATTTTAGTGTCTAAAATTGTATTTTATAAGTAATTTAATTATCATGATATATTATATCAAATATTACATATATTAGATTTAGATCTACATCCCGGTATTGCAAGATTCAGGTTACCATATCAGTTATCACCCACATGACTTGCATTTGAAATGCGTCAGGTGAGTTGGTTTCTACCTGCTTGACAAACAAAACCTTGTCCAACTGTAAGAATTTAGATTCTGCACTAATGAAAGAAACCATTTTCATGACGAAAATATTTATTTTTGTTAGGTCCAGTAGTAACAAATGATTTATTCAATTGCTGCAACTTGGTTTCCCGTGATTGTTTATGTTAAGTGTTCACAATGTCTAGCTTACGATCGAAACACAATGAAATAATTTGTCGTGTATCAAATTTTTGAATACGTAAAAAAACCCTTGGAAGATGTCGAACAACACAATACAATACGATGATGTCGGTCATTCGGCACAACATATATATCGCTTAAATTGAACTGTAGCATATATATACTCATATATAAATTCTTGGATTTAAGTGAGTATTGAGTCTATTGACCCCACGAATGAATATCTCTACGATAATAGATTAAATACGCCAAATAGATAATTGTACACATAAATATTCGTTTGCTTTATAGTTTTGGTTTGCGCGTCGGCCGGATTGTTTTGCACGATCCAAAGATTATAAAACTATGGGCTAGATTACGACACTTCGTTCTTCGAAATCTATTTGTGGTTAACGAATGTGATCCAATACCAAGCATGTATAACAGGAAAGAAAGCATGTGAGTGACGAGTCTTTCGTCCTATTGGTTTTTCCTTCTTTATATTGTTGTTTTGTTTTGTTGAATAGTATGTGGTATCAACCGCACATACCGACGTAACTAATCACCAAATTGTTAATTCGTGTAGCAGGTAAGCGTAATTTTAATAATAGTGTTAAAAACTTAAAACCATTAAAACGTGTTTAAGTTGGGGTTAAATAAATTACTATTTATTGATATACGTACCTTGAACCCATCACCCGATGCTTGCAGAGTAGTATATGGTCTCGTTGTCTGGTCTCTTTGGCCTGCGTTTGGATGCGGAGACGTCCCATATGAAGATGCATCTATTGACATAAGTGTTGTACTAAAACAAAAGTAGTACAAGATGTGGATCAGCAGGATTAAACCAAAGAAGAAATCTATTAAAGCGGTTAAGAGAAATCACATGAAGCAAGAAGAAGTTTCTGGAAGAGTAAAGACTTTCTTGTTATAAGGATAAAAAGAAGTTTTACAAAGAAAGATTGTTAATTTCCTAAACTATAAAGAAAAAGGAAATTAACAATTCTGATTAGAATTGGGAATTAGCCTATTGTGTGGCTAAGTCCAATTAGTATAAATAGGGGAGGCTGGGTCTTGAGAAAGATCAGCACTTCATAGATTGAGAGATCCTAGCATTGAATCTTAAGCTTAGAGAAAGAATAGCTTGAAGATTCAAAAAAGGCTAAGAGCTTAATAGGATTAGAAAATAGAGTTAAAGAGAAACCTTGTCAGAACTTCTTTTCTAATAAAAGAGAGTTATTTGAATTTCTGTTCGATATTCAGTGTTAAAGATCCAAACTGTTTAGGTCTTACGTTTTCAATTGGTATCAGAGCTTACACTTGTAAGGATTTAGTACGGGTGAGATCCTGTGGAAAGGATGGAGAGCTACGGTGATCTTCTCAACACCAACAAGGTCATTCTGGACGATGGAAACTATGGTTTTTGGAAATCAAGGATGAAGTCCATAATTGGTGGGATAAATCGACTTGTCTGGAAGGCTGTTCTTGAGAAGTGGGAAGAACCAACTATCAAGGATGAAAAGGGTGCAGGGATAGCTAAGCCGGAGGAGGATTGGACTGAAGATGAGATGAAAAAGTCGAAATACAACTCTCGGGCTCTCACAGCTATTCACTGCAGTGTAGGAAGAAAGCAATTTGAATTGATTCAAGGATGTGAGACAGCGAAAGAAGCATGAGACATTCTTCAAGTTCAATATGAGGGCACGACAAAGGTTCAGAGTTCCAGAAAAGACATGTTGGCATCTCGATTTGAGAACTTAAGAATGGAAGAGCATGAATCAATTTCTGACTTTAGTTCTAAAATCAGCACTTTGGCTCAGGAAGCGGTAACCTTGGGAAAAAAATATAAAGATCATAAATTGGTTAAAAAGTTTCTTCGATGCCTACCTACAAAGTTCATGGCCTACAAGACTGCTTTATGTGTGTCAAACAACGTTGAAGATTTAAGTTTTGCAGAATTAGTAGGAATGCTACAAGCTCATGAGATGGAGTTAGGAGGAGTCAAAAGTACTAAAGGTGTTGCTTTAGCAGTCTGTGAGATCAAAGACAAGATAGAAGATGATGACCCATTTAGCTTGTTGGTTCGCAGATTTGATCGTGTACTCAAGAGAGTAGAACAAGGTCAAGGACAGAAAAAGCTCACACCATATAAAAAGACTGGGGAAGAGAGCAAATTCACAAGAAAAGCAGAGATGCAGTGTCATGAATGCAAGGGTTATGGACACTTTATTCGGGAATGTCCTACAGTCAAAAGAAGAGAAAACAAATGTTTTGTATGCAAAGGTTTAGGACACACTCAGGAAGAATGTGTAAGTCGTAAGGAGAAGTCTTTGATAAGCATGGATGAAGACACTGAGGAAGACAATGAAGAAGAAATTCTGAATTTTGTGGCTTATCTAGGCATTACAGAGTTTGTAGATGGGGAAGAAATTTCAGACTCTGAAGGAGAAAACGAAGAATAATTGATAGAAAGTTACAATGAGGTTCGAAGTACTCTCATTAACCTTGGAAAGGAGAATCAAGAATTAGTAAAAGAGAAGGAACATCTTACTAATCTAGTTAAAACACTCCAAGATGAGTTAGAGTCAGAGAAGAATCTTAGTCAAGAAAGTGTGTTATTGATCAAAGAAAAACTTAATCTTGCTAACAAATGTGAAGAACTAAAGAGCAACTTAGATACATAAAAAGAAAAATCTGCAAAATTGCAAACTGAGCTTGAGATTCAACATAAGAAGATTCACATGTTTGCTGGGACGAAGCAATTGGATGAAATTCTAAGCTATGGAAGGACAGAGAAGACTCATAGAGGCTTAGGATTTGATGGTCAAACATCTGGTAATACAAGTGAAACCAAATTTGTGTCAGGAGGACTGAGTACTCCACCAGCAGATGCAGGAAAAGGTCAACAAGTTAGGACTAGTGGATGTTATTACTGTGGGAAGTATTGGCACATAAAAATTTTCTGCTATAAGTATTGGGAAAAGGTTCAGAGACTCAAGCATCAAGGCAGATTTTTCTGGAATGGATTTCGTAAACAGATTTGGATAAAGAAGTCTGACCTATATCAAACTGTATCAAAGGAAGTTACGAAGTTCACCTCAGGTGTAAATTTTAGATGCAATATGGCATTGATTACAGAAGAACTAGATAACGATAGTCCTTGATACTTTGATAGTGGGTGTTCTCGTCATATGACAGGCACACAAAATTACTTACAAGATTTTCGAAGAATCAGAGGTGGTAAAGTTACTTTTGGAGATGGAGGACATGGAGATATTCAAGGAAAAGGGAGAATGGATGACACCACTCTACCTAAGCTAATGAATGTATACTTAGTTCAAGGATTAAAAGCAAATTTAATAAGTGTGAGCCAACTATGTGACGAGGGGTTAACAGTATCATTCACCAAAGTTGACTGCAAAGCTACTGATGAGGAGAAGGAGGTAGTTCTAAGAGGGACTCGATCTGGAAACAATTGTTATATGTGGAATGGCAACTCAAATGTTTGTTATTCAGCAAAAGATGATCTTAATTTGTGGTATCAAAGGCTTGGGCATATGAATGTCAGAAACTTATCTACGCTGGTCAATAATGAGATAGTACGAGGAGTTCTTCGTATCAAAGGAGTTGATCGAATGGTATGTGGACCGTGTAATCAAGGAAAGCAACTAAAGATTCAGCACAAGAAAGTTCCTGATATACAATCCAAGGATGTTCTGGATTTAGTTCACATGGATTTAATGGGGCCTATGCAAACAGAGAGTTTGGCAGGAAAGAAATATGCTTTTGTATTAGTAGATGATTATTCAAGATACACATGGGTTCGGTTTATTCGTGAGAAGTCAGATACCATGGAGAGCTTCAGGATTTGGGCTTTGCAACTCATAAACGAAAAGGGAGGTATCAAAAGGATACGAAGTATCATGGTGGGGAGTTCCAAAATGAAGTAATGAAGGTGTTTTGCGAGAATCATGGTATCTCACATCAGTTTTCTGCTCCCAGGACACCTCAACAAAATGGAGTAGTTGAGAGAAAGAATAGAACATTGCAAGAAATGGCTCGAGCAATGATCCATGGAAATCATGTGTCACAAAGATTCTGGCAAAAACATTAAACACAGCTTGTTACATCATAAATCGAGTATATGTGAGGAAGAACTCGACCAAGACACCTTATGAGCTTTGGAAAGGAAAAATTCCGAATCTGAGTTATTTCCATGTGTTTGGGTGCAAATGTTACATCTTGAATGATAAAGATTATCTTGGAAAATTTGATTCCAAATGTGATGAAAGAATTTTTCTGGGTTACTCAGAGAGTAGTACAGCTTTTAGAATCTACAACAAGAGGTTGGGGACCATATTCGAATCAGTCAATGTGGTCTTTGATGATTATTCATTTAACCAATGGACAGGATGTGAGTCTGACAGTGAATCAGAGGAGCTGACTATAAATGAACCAGAAGAAGTGGAAGCTATCAAAACTGAAGAAAAGGTGAGAAACAGTCAAGAACCATTGTTGCAAATTCATAAAAATCACTCAGCATCAGATGTTATAGGAGATCTCAAAGAAGGTATGAAAACCAGAGGAATTAAGATTGATTTCAAGAAAATGGAGAGCAATTTTGCTAGCTAGGAAAAAGTCCATTTTGAGTGTTTCGTCTCATTCTTTGAACCTAAGAATCATAATGAGGCTCTAGATGATAACTCATGGATTTTAGCAATGGAAGAGGAGTTAGAGCAGTTTGAGCGAAATGAGGTATGGGAGTTAGTTCCTAGACATAACAATGTAAATGTGATAGGAACAAAATGGATTTTCAAGAATAAAACTGATGAGAATGGGACAGTGGTTCGAAACAAGGCTAGATTGGTGGCTCAAGGATATACACAGATTGAAGAAATTGATTTTGAGGAAACATTTGCTCCAATAGCAAGACTTGAATCAATAAGGTTCTTCTTAGGAATGGCATGTATCATGAACTTCAAAGTGTTTCAAATGGATGTAAAGAGTGCCTTCTTAAATGGGATTTTACAAGAGGAAGTATATGTGGAACAACCTAAAGGTTTTGAAGATTCAAGAAATCCAGATTATGTTTATAGTCTGAAGAAAGCTTTGTATGGTTTGAAACAAGCTCCAAGGGCATGGTATGAAAGGATGACAAACTTTCTGTTGCAGCAAGGTTATGAACGAGGGAATGTAGACAAGACCTTGTTTATATTAACCATAGACCAAAACATCATGGTGGTACAAATCTATGTGGATGATATCATTTTTGGAAGCACATCACAAGATTTGGTGAATAAGTTTGTGGAGAATATGTCTCAAGAGTTTGAAATGGGTCTTGTTGGAGAATTGAAGTATTTTCTGGGATTGCAGATCACTCAAACAGATGAAGGGATATTTGTGTCACAAAGTACCTATGCAAGGAAGTTACTGACAAAGTTTAAGCTGGAAAAGTGCAAAGAAGCAGTCATTCCAATGAGTACGTCAAAGAAGTTAACAAGGGATGAGAAAGGGCAAAATGTTGATGTGACTTTGTATAGAGGAATGATCGGAAGTTTGTTAGACTTGACAGCTAGCAGACCTGATTTATGCTACAGTTTAGGAGTTTGTGCTAGATATCAAGCAAAACCTAAGCAATCTCATTTAGAAGCTGTGAAAAGGATTATTAAGTATGTCAAGGGAACACTTGATCTCGGTCTTTGGATGTCAAAAGGGTCAAATTCAAGTTTAGTGGGATATTGTGATGCAGACTATGCTGGAAGTCTGGATGATCGAAAGAGTACAAGTGGAGGTTGTTTCTTTTTGGGGAATAACTTAATCTCTTGGTTAAGTAAGAAACAGAATTCTGCATCATTATCAACAGCTGATTCAGAATATATTGATATGGGAAGTTGCTGTACTCAACTGCTTTGGATGAAGCAAATGTCTGCAGATTATGGTATGGACTCAGGAATTCTTCAAGTTTTGTGTGACAATAAAAGTGCAATTGATCTCTCAAAAAATCTTGTGCAGCATTCAAGAACAAAGCATATTGATGTAATGCATCATTTTATTAGAGAGCTTGTGGAAAACAAGCAAGTCCATATTGATCATTTATCCACTGAGATGCAGTTGGCTGATCTGTTCACTAAAGCTTTAAATTTTCAGAGATTTGTGATGTTGAGGAATCTAATTGGTGTTTGTACAATATGAGTGTATACTCGTGGTACAAGAACTGGTTCAAGAGTTGTTGAAAGTTATTTGAGAAAATGGATCAGTTGTGTGTTTATGGTTTAAAAGGTTATGGGCTTGGGCTGAATAAAAGAAGGGTTTTTGTTTTTATAAAAAAGGAGAAGAAGGATTCGCGGTTAGAAGAAGAAGAGTCTCGAAAAAAAAAAAAAAACCTAAGGAGCAAAGGGAGAACAACGAAGATTTTGAAGCTTCAAATCACAACAATAGTGACCGCAACTTGCAGAGGGAAGATTAACAGGAGAGGTGGATCTGAAAAGCGAACGGATGGTGACAAAAATAGACCACATTTGATTGATGAAGAAATCGAGGAATTTGAGCATGCACCGGTTCTGGTTCCGTATTCGGAAGACTCATCTTCGGCGGAGAAGACCCAAGGTCAGAATGACGAATCGTTTGGAACTGCATGTGATGTCGATCTGGGTGAATCCGAAGAAACGGAGTCAGATGAACCGGCGGTTGAGGGTTTGATTGATCAAGTTCACAAATCTAAAAAGGGGAAAGAACCAGAATTTTCGGGTGATGAAATTGATCCTATTGAAGTATCGGTTCAAGAACAGGTGGAGCGAATGGCTAGGAAGAAGCGAGTGCACAAAAAGCTTGGTCTTACGCCACCGAAGAAAACAAGGAAAACAGGGGAATCGAGTTCAACTCGCATGAAGTCGACATCAAAGTTTGATCCAAAGATTTTCACTTCGGGTTCGGCTCAAACAAGGTATAAATCTTTTAGTTCTAGGAAGTTTACCAAGGAACGTCTTGTAGATCTTGATGCAAAATATGAATGGGGATGTCTTGATTTGATTAAGAAAATGGGAATTCCTGCTAGTGTTGAAGGTTTGGCTTCTTATGTGAAGGAGGTTATTGCTGAGTTTTATGCTAATTTACCTGAAAAAGCTTCAGTTGATGGTATAGAAGTATTGGTTCGTGGTCACACTTATGATTTTTCTCTAGCTGTCATTAACCGGGTTTTTGATCAGCCACCTTTGTCTGAAGCAGAGACACATGCTGTTGCAGCTGTTGAATTACTTAGTCTTGAAAAGATTGCTGAAAATTTGAGTGGGATGAGATGAATCCAAGGGATCTACCAGCTGCATTTGGGGCTTTGTTCAGCATTTCAGGTTATAATTGGATACCATCGTCTCATAGGAATCATGTGTCTGAGCAGCGGGCTAGGCTTGTTTACAAAATCTTCAAAGGAATTCGTTTTGATTTTGGGAAAATGGTATATGATCAGGTGGTTGAGTTGGCTAAAATTAAGAAACAGGATTCTCGTTGGTTGATGTTTCCTAGGACCATTTTTAAGGTTCTTATGCATCAGAAGAAGCTTGACATAACCGATTCAGAAGTTTTTGACAAACCTATAGCATATCGGAAAGATGCTCGCACTGGAAGGGCATATGCTGCTAAGTTTCCTGAGTGTCCTAATTATTATGTTCCACCGGTGTCATCTGAATCACCTCCTGTTGCGGCTCCTGGTCAGAATTATATTGATGTTGAGCTTGGGAGCATTCATATGTCAGTAGTAGGACGGAATGATCCGGAGTTGGTCTATGGAGCACTGATTGATACAGCTCGAGTGCTACAAAATCTTTTTGGAGTTGTGTATCGTTTGACTCAGAATCATCCCATGTCAAAGATGATTTGATTGGTTTTTAACATGTATACTCTTCAAGCAGGGGGAGAAGGATCAGTTTATGGGGGAGTGTCACGTTTGCGGGGGAGCATCAAGTTAGAATGTTTTCCGGTTTTAGCATCAAGTCAGAATGTTCTCTGGTTTTAGTTCTTTTTGGATGTTTCAATTCTAAAACATTTTGCAGTTTGGTTTGATTGTCTTTTCGGATGTTCTTGCGTCTGTTAAGTTTTCAGACTCTTGAAAAATATTATGTGATAAGTTTAAATTGCTAGAATTATTGAACTTGGTTGCTTGAAGAAGCATAAGGTTAAAAAGGGGGAGATTGAAGATGCATCTATTGACATAAGTGTTGTACTAAAACAAAAGTAGTACAAGATGTGGATCAGCGGGATTAAACCAAAGAGGAAATCTATTAAAGCGGTTAAGAGAAATCACATGAAGCAAGAAGAAGTTTCTGGAAGAGTAAAGACTTTCTTGTTATAAGGATAAAAGGAAGTTTTACAAAGAAAGATTGTTAATTTCCTAAACTATAAAGAAAAAGAAATTTAAGAATTCTGATTAGAATTGGGAATTAGCCTATTGTAAAAGATCAGCACTTCATAGATTGAGAGATCCTAGCATTGAATCTTAAGCTTAGAGAAAGAATAGCTTAAAGATTCAAAGAAGGCTAAGAGCTTAATAGGATTACAAAATAGAGTTAAGGAGAAACCTTGTAAGAACTTATTTTCTAATAAAAGAGAGTTATTTGAATTTCTGTTCGATATTTAGTGTTAAAGATCCAAACCGTTTAGCACTTACGTTTTCATCCTACATCCCAAACCAAGATATATAGTCGCATATTATTCCTTGTCATCATTTTGGTTGGTGGAAACAATTGCATTGTAGGCTTGTAGCAAGCAGACTAGCAAAAGGATTACCGATTATAATCATTTTACTGCCGTGTGAAATTGTTTATTAGAAGCGTACGTAGTCTAAACGGATGTTAAAATTTTGATAGAGATTGGACAGACGTTGGAGCTTGAAAGACATACGTATATATTGATATAAACTTATATTGTTTGGATCTTAGCTTCATAGGCGAAAATAGATTTGTGCTAGAATTATAGAGGAGGACGCGTGTCGTATAACTTTTTCATTTGTTTAGGATATTTCTTTTTCGATTAAAAATTATATTAAAAAAACAATTTTTTAGAGATATTGTATCATTATGATAGAAGAATATATGCATATATATATATATATATACTTAACTAGCTACGGATTATTCATACCTCCTAAAAATGACGTCTAATATAGTGGATTGACCAACATTTTCATCAGAAATGAAAGATTTTACTTATTTCAGAGATAAATTTGCTAATTTTAGTAATATATAGATTTCTCGAGAGATATTCGTGCCGATAAACTTGCAAAATGTGCAAGAGCACGAGATTTATGTTTTTCTCATGTAAACTCTTTGTTACATAACTGGTTCTCTCTCAAAAAGAGTCATCTCCGATAATTTAATATATGAGCTTGATTTTCAAAAAAATATATGTATATTTAATTAGTAGCTACTAAAAACTCTCATACCTTATGTATTGGGTCTCTCGTTTTTATCACATTAGTACCTAATCTGTTTTGCGTTATCAGCAACCATCGTATCCTCTCTTAAAAACTTGCTTGCAGAAAAGCTTGTTGAGTGTGTCGCTTGTGAACTACCTTGTCATCTCTCCAAGAATATTCGTAGAAAAACTCGTGTGTATGTTCTATCGAAAATTCATCTTGAGCATAAAACAAGAGGGGAGACAACATAGATGGTAAGTTACAATCATTCCCATGTAGATTGTATGTGATTTTGATTTATGTCTACTTACATCCATTGTCTAACATTTATTTTTGCAGATTTTGATTCAGTCATCACTCAAGTTCAAAAAGAGAAGATAGAAGCATTAATGAGTTATCAACATTCTTCTCATTTTCTAGCCTATAGACAGACTCACTAAGCTCCAAACATGTTTTATAACATGCCTCCAAGATGTTCCTCCTCAAAATAAGAATATCATCATTCTTCCAATATAGCTCATGCATATTGCCAGCTCTGATCATCATTCTCTGCAGAAATAAAAAAACTTCCAACCCACATCTTTTGCAAATCTTCTTCGATAACATCCATTATCAGTACATCCATTTTCAGTACATGCAAATCTACTGTAAGAATCATCACTCACATTCCTATTTGATCAACCGGATCTTGTTTTAATTAATGAGATAAAGGATGTTATTGAAGAAAATTTGCACTAGCTACTAAAAAAACTCAATACTAATAGCAAAAGTAACAAGTGCTTTTGATAATCAAAAGTTAAGTATAAATATGGGATACAAGATTCACTACTAAGTATAAATAAATACGGGATACAATACAATTGGAGTTAAGACTAATTGGCGTAAAGTCGCTATATAGTGTTTGCGTCGGATTCTGATCATTACATTGTATATTGGTGTGAATCATTAATTTCTTTCAATTCTAATTTAGGTGTTTTTATGTGGGACAATTAACCTCCATTCACAAACTTGCGTGGAAGGCTAATAATTAGAATTAGACTCGACACTCGAAGCTTTTAATTTATATAGGTGGACCTTTACAAAATACAAACTATCAAAGATTTATATAAATTATAGGTTTGGGAGGCAACTGACCTTTAGTCATTACCGTGGGATATATACAGACGACAATAGACAAAGAAAATATATAAATAATTTGATCAATTAAATAAAAAGACATATCAAAAAAAATATTTGATATACCAATGGCAATTACGTTCAAAGAAACAGATGCAAGTAACGAATTATTTTCAAAGAAACACATATATACATATACAACTAATTAAAATCTCACCATGAATCATGATATTAAATAAAACTTTATCTGAAAAGATAGAAAGTGAATTCAATTTTCTAAAAAAAGGGAAGAGTTTTTTACATTCGTGATTGGTATTATTATTACTCTTTTTTAATCAAACGAGTGATTGTTATAAATACAGTGGTTATTATTACTCTTTTTCATCCAATAAAATCTTTGATATCTAACTTAACATATTAATTTGTTAATTATTATTATACTTCAGTTATTATTTTTATATATGAGTATATTTTGTGAAACAAATAAATTCTTATATTATTTATTATAATTAAAAAATAGTTTTATTTCCGGATATACCATAAGTTGAATTTTTAAAAACAAATACAAATGATTCAATCTATAAAATATTCAATTTTTATTAATATTATTCTTTAAAAATAATATCTATTGAATTAAAAAATTTACCTTAGTACAATGGCCAATGGTAAGTCCTTATTGCACAAGGCACCATCACACCCGGGATTGAGTCATTTGGCTAATAGGCCGGCCAGTTGTGGCCCAATGGTTGACAAAAAAAAAAAATTTACTGAGTAACGGGTCAAAATTTGAATATTTAAAATTCAATTTCATACTTTTTTGTTGAATTTTATAGTTTTATATAATATAATAAACTTTAAATAATTTATTTTGAAATTTTTTAAAAATATTGAAACTTGATATTAAAGTTAGAAACTATAAACACTCTAAATTGGTTTGTTATAGCAATGTCAATAATAATAATATAAAAGAATTTTAAAAAACCAAGTATATTAAAACAAAAAGTATAACAATATATTAAATTACTCATAATATAATAACTCGCTTTTTAAAAACCAAATTCACAAAATTATGTCTTATAATGACATTCAAGTCATGAGGTAGAATATACATTGTTGAAATAACTTCACATACATAAACTAATACAACATATTAAAATTTTATTTTAAAATAGAAAATATACAAAATTTTGTATAAAATAAATTTAACCAGTGTTATAGCACGTGTACTTATCTAAAATCATTAACAATATAAAACTTACAAAATAAGTGTCTTTTTCAAATTATTATATTTAGCATATGATTTTATTACATAATATTTTATTTAAAAAACTTTTAAAAATAATCATATAAGTTATATTTTAAATAAAAGAAAAAAATATAATATAAATAAAATGAATTTTAACGTGTGCTAGAGCACGACCTTAATCTAGTGTCACATATTGATTTGTGTCAAAATCATTTGAATTTTGGACTCAACGATAACAAAATATTTTTTTAAAAAGATAATAATGATGATAAAGAAATGTTGTGGCGCCGCGTATGAATAATTAAAAAACTGTTAGTTTCATAGTTTCATGAGATATTGCCAAGTAAACTTGCTTTGTTGTCTCTACCCCCTTTGTGTTGTTCACGTTCATGAAGCTCTCTCAGCCGCCAATTTTTGAATTTCCCGAAATACCCCACACCACTCGAGAGCTTTATCCTCTGCTGTTCACCCTATCTCTTTTAGCCTGCACCACCACGTCATCAATCAGGATCCCTAATCACGTGGCGCCATATGGTTGGAAATTTAGTTCAAAAACATGAATATTGTAAGTTTTTTTTTCTTTCTTTCTATTATATAAAAGGATTCTATAACCAGTCACTTCAGAATAGAAAATATACAGAAGGAATCTTAAATTTTTAATAATTTGACCATTTGGCCACAGAATTTTTAGCAACTTTTAAATCGTAGCCAAAACTTACAAATTGTAAATTTTGTGACATGCTGTGTCCTAAAAAAAAGATATTATTGCGACATGTTTGCGATGAATTCTTCAAAACTTAACTCTATCATACAAATAAGAAGATATCGAACTGACAATAGTACAAACAAATAGTTTCAGTGATGCATTCTACATAAGACACATAGCATTACCAAAAACATTATACAATCATTGTGTTTTACTAATAGAAAAAAAATATGATTACATGGTGGTTAGATTAGCAATCATATACTAAGAACAACCGACAACAAAATAATACAACATGCAATACAAAACTTAAATCTTATATCCACAACAAAACTATATACGTTTATCTAATCTGAAAATTTGGGTTTAAAAGTTATTTTTGAAAAATTGGGGTACTCTTACATGATTTTAAAAAAAGCATGAGGGTTCAATTGAATAATATCACAACTGTTGTCTACGCTCTTAAAAACCCCATTCGCTTCGTCTCAGTTGAATCTCCCCTCACCGGATTATCCAGTTCCATATTTCTCATTCTCACGTCCTCTCTCCTCTTCTTAAAACTGTGTCCCGACTAAGTTGACTCGTTCTCTCTCGTTGTTTTGATAGACAAATATGACGGAGATCGATCCTTCCCGCGTCTTCGCCAGGGACGTTAAGCGTATTGTCGTCAAGGTTCCTTTTTTTTTTTTTTTTTCCTTCTTTGTTGATTTGATGATTGTCTTCCAATAACATTTCTGGGTTTGACTTTTTTTTTTTGTTTAATCTTCTGCGTTGAGTCTAATATATTTGGAAGTCTGTGTTTTTTGTGTCAATTGGTACTGTGTCAATGATTGTTTTCTTAAAGTTTTCAGTTTTTTTTTTTTTTTTTATTGACGGCGGAGAAATCTGAGGAAAATGTTGAAACTTTATTGTATTTGAATCCTAAATCTTCGATTTTTATCACTACCCATATGCTTCTTTTGATCGATTTTTTTATTGTTTAATTGATTCGTTTGAGTTTGATTGATTTTAACAGGTTGGGACTGCAGTTGTCACTGGGAAAGGAGGAAGATTGGCTCTTGGACGTTTAGGAGCTATCTGTGAGCAGGTATTTTCATATATTAATGGGAAACATATGATTTTGAAGTTATTGATTAAGCTCTGTTTTTACAAACAGAATTGTTAAGGACTTTTGTGTGTATATAATGTCAGCTTGCGGAATTGAACTCGGATGGATTTGAGGTCATTTTGGTGTCTTCTGGTGCGGTTGGTCTTGGTCGACAAAGGCTTCGATATAGACAATTAGTCAACAGCAGGTTTTTGTGATGGAAACTAGTCTTTTTAAGTTTCTAGTGTTCCTCTCCAAAGGCTTGAATTGTGTGTCTTAACTGTTGTATATGTTTTGTTTTGTTGTTGTGCTGATTCTTTTTCTATTGGGGTTTCAGTTTTGCAGACCTCCAGAAGCCACAAATGGATCTTGATGGGAAGGCTTGTGCTGGTGTTGGACAGAGCAGCCTCATGGCTTACTATGAGACTATGTTTGACCAGGTGATGCTCTTTTTTTTTTTTTTTTGGCTGTTTCTTGATTATTGAAAAGTATTTCAAATATTGATGTTTTGCTTTCTTCATCTTTTTTGTTGGGTAGTTGGATGTGACGGTGGCTCAAATGCTTGTGACTGATAGCAGTTTTAGAGATAAAGATTTCAGGAAGCAACTTAGTGAAACTGTCAAAGCCATGTTTAGAATGAGGGTTATTCCTGTTTTCAATGAGAATGATGCTATAAGCACTCGCAGAGCCCCCTACAAGGTTTGTTGATTGCCTTTCTTTTGCTCTTTGACGTGGACCTGTGAGAAAAATTTAATTTTTACTTATTGACTGTACATGATGTTGAATAATTTCCTAGTTCCGCTGCGTCTTATAGACTTATAGTCTAATGTACAGTTTCACTATACTTAAACCTATACAGGATTCTACTGGTATATTTTGGGATAATGACAGCTTAGCTGCTCTTCTATCGCTAGAGCTGAAAGCTGACCTTCTGATCCTTCTAAGTGATGTTGAGGGTCTTTACACTGGCCCCCCAAGTGATCCTAACTCAAAGTTAATCCACACATTCATTAAAGAAAAACACCAGGACGAGATTACTTTCGGCGAAAAATCCAAATTAGGACGAGGGGGTATGACTGCAAAAGTTAAAGCTGCTGTTAATGCAGCTTATGGTGGCATTCCTGTTATCATAACCAGGTAAAAGTCCCTTCCGTACTCGTAATCTCTATTAGTAGTTATCTTCCCTTGAATATCAGAATATAGAAGGTACTGATCAATAAGCTAACAACATATAATGTTGGATGGAAGAGTGATTTATTTCTTGCTATTTTTATGAAGTGGGTTTGCAGCTGAGAATATAAGTAAAGTCCTTAGAGGACTGCGTGTCGGTACCCTGTTCCATCAAGATGCTCATTTGTGGGCTCCGGTCGTAGATACTACTTCTCGTGACATGGCAGTTGCTGCAAGGGAAAGCTCAAGAAAGCTTCAGGTAATGTTAGGGCTTCGATGCAAGTGTCATAAAACTATTTCTTATTTTGCAAGTGTACTCAACTTATTTGCATTTTGCTTACAGGCCTTGTCTTCAGGAGATAGGAAGAAAATTCTACTCGATATTGCCAACGCCCTTGAAGCAAATGAGAAAACAATTAAAGCTGAGAACGATTTAGATGTTGCTGCAGCACAAGAAGCTGGATATGAAGAGTCTCTGGTAGCTCGCTTAGTTATGAAGCCTGGGAAGGTAAGTACTGTGTGATGAAACCTATTGCACCTATTTTTGTCTTTATATGGCCTATTTATTTCTACTTATACATTTTTTGTGCGTTGATAGATCTCAAGCCTTGCAGCTTCCGTTCGCCAGCTAGCTGAAATGGAAGATCCAATCGGTCGTGTATTAAAGAAAACTCAGGTAATCTGAGAACAATACTTTTCAAACTAGGATTCATATACAGGAAAGGAATATCCTCATATGATTTAAAAGTTTCTCCTATTAAAATGCGGAATTTGTCTAATTCATATTATTCTTGACAATTTCTTATTGCAGGTTGCAGATGATCTTATTTTAGAGAAGACCTCATCACCAATAGGTGTTCTTCTGATTGTATTTGAATCTCGACCTGATGCACTAGTTCAGGTATGCCATGAGTCACTGTCCTTTATGTTTTTAGATGTAAATTTTAATCGCTGAACACCATGCTCTATCAATGAATCAAACAGATAGCTTCGCTTGCAATCCGAAGTGGAAATGGTCTTCTGCTGAAAGGTGGAAAGGAGGCTTTTCGCTCAAATGCTATCTTACACAAGGTACATCGACCTCATGTTTCATAGATTGGAGTGAACTCCATTTTAGTTATTATCTGGCTAATTTGTGAGATCCACGGAAAATTTTAGGTGATCACTGATGCAATTCCAAAGACTGTTGGAGGTAAACTCATTGGACTTGTGACTTCGAGAGAAGAGATTCCTGATTTGCTCAAGGTAGGTAGATACATGAATGGCAAGTCACCAGAAGTGATTAGCTCTTTTTACCTAAACTGGAACCCTCCATTTTTTTTGCTACAGCTTGATGACGTTATTGATCTTGTGATCCCAAGAGGCAGCAACAAGCTTGTTTCTCAGATAAAAAACTCGACGAAAATCCCAGTGCTAGGCCATGCTGGTAAGTTTATAAGTTCAGTTCCATTGAGTTCTTAAATTGTATTGGCCTAGAGAGAATATGGCTTACCTTTTGGGTGTATCCAGATGGAATCTGTCATGTATATGTTGATAAGTCTTGTAATCTGGCCATGGCAAAGCGCATCGTTTCCGATGCAAAGTTGGACTATCCAGCAGCCTGTAATGCGATGGTTAGAGATTCTTACCTATTTCATTACTGTTCATTTATGCTAAGTGATTTCGTTTTTAGTTCTCTTGTTACTTCTTGTCTCACTTCCTCATCTCCTTGTATTTTGTCCTAACAGGAAACTCTTCTTCTACATAAGGATTTGGAGCAGAATGGTTTTCTTAATGATATTATATTTGTTCTGCAAAGCAAAGGTGAGAATAGTAGTGTGGGAAAATGAATCTGTTTTATTGGATCTATCTTTCAGCCTTGATTTTTAGCCTTACAACTGTTGTTTTATAGTTATATTAAACTAGAAAGTTTTCATAAACACTGAAACCAAGATAGAATTTAGTTTGTTAGCCATTTTTAAAGAGATTTTGTGTACGTGTCAAATTGCAGGTGTCACTTTGTATGGTGGGCCAAGAGCAAGTGCTAAACTAAATATTCCGGAAACAAAATCATTCCATCACGAGTACAGTTCCAAGGCCTGCACCGTTGAAATTGTCGAAGACGTACATGGTGCTATAGATCATATTCACCAACATGGAAGGTAAAATTATTACTGATTTCAAACTAATAATAACATTACAAAGTTTGCAAAGGGCCTACCGCTCTGTATTCTTTGCATGTGCTGGAAAATAAGTGTGGCCACTCTTTTTTCTTATCTTATGAGAGCAGTGCACATACGGATTGCATAGTGACAGAAGATAGTGAAGTCGCAAAGATATTTCTCCATCAAGTAGACAGGTAAATAGCTCATGTACTTGAGCATTTGTGCTTTTGATATAATCAATCATATAAAATGTTGGAGGTTGAATATACGGAAAACTAACTAATTCTTTAACATTTCGTGCTCTTGACAGTGCTGCTGTTTTCCACAATGCAAGCACAAGATTCTCTGATGGTTTTAGATTCGGATTTGGTGCAGAGGTAGGGAAGAGAGAGACATATTATATCACATCTATTAAACCGAATAAATAGAGAAGTGTCGATGAATGAGTGGTTAATGTGGGTTGTTGTTCTTATGTATAGGTGGGAATAAGCACAAGCAGGATCCATGCCCGTGGTCCAGTCGGAGTAGAAGGATTATTGACAACGAGATGGTACAACTTAGTCTATTTTGTCTTTCCATAGTACATTGAATTTTCAAAAGTTCTGAAGTTTAAATGGTTGTGGTGATGAATGACAGGATAATGAGAGGAAAAGGACAAGTTGTTGATGGAGACAATGGAATCGTTTACACCCATAAGGACCTTCCTGTCTTAAAAAGGACAGAGGCAGTGGAGAATGGGATTTAGTTCTCTCTCTCTTTTCCTGCTAATGTCATATTATGTTTTACTATGATGATGATGATTGAAGATTTTTTTTCGTTTCACATAGGATTTAGTGTTACTTGAGGTTTGTACCATCATAAGATCCCTTTACTCAAGTGGTCTTTGATAATAGTGAAATGTTTAGCAGCTTCTCTTCATGTCAAAAACTCCTTATAAGTCACAAACTTTGATTCACCACTTCTGTTTGTATCATTTGTCTATGCCAGAATAAATAAGTTGCATCTCTTCTAATTTGTTGATATCACAAAGATTCAAATTCGAATTTCACTTCCAAAACCCATGTGAACTCAAAAGTCATAACAATAAAACCTGCAACCCTACAAACCATCTTGCTCTTGCTCATCTTAGTGTGTTTTCATTCTTGGACAAAGTTTTTAAGCTTCTTCAACAATAGTAACTATTCTCTGCTATCTTTCTTCATCATGGACTCATACAAGAAAACCGGTCAAATTACAATTTCTCACGAAACAAAATATCCTAAACAAAGAATCTCTTCAATATATATATCTTAACAAAGTAGTTTTCACATATCCAACTCTGAATTTACAAAGTCACCTTAAATTTCACAAAACTGTATGATAAAGAGACTGGAATGTTTTTTTTTTTTTGAATTTGTTACAAACTTGGTTTACATTCTGAATCATTTTCTATGTGACTCGGATCAACAGGACAACCATTATAAACACACATGTCATGGCGAAGATCAAGAGCCACTGGAAGCAACTTGTCTTTGAGCTTTGTGAATATACCTTTGTGGCTCTTGTGGTTGTGTGCCCTGTGCTCGCTAAGCTTTGCTCAATGGCCTCCTCGGTGGAGTCAAGTATCTTTTGTTAATGAATCCACAACCAAAGAAAGAACGAACAAATGTTAGGACCAATAAAACCAGTTAAAAAACCATATGAACCAAAATATAGATTCTTCTCTTATCCCATTGATAATGATAGTATGCAATGTCACATAATGGGGTACCGTAAGGAAGTGGTTAACATGTCACCTTTTCTGTACTTTGCACAGATTGGCTTATCGTTTGACTTGTCTCCTTGAGTTGTCTTGCAAGTCCCACCATTTCATCGGTTAGATCCTCTTGAAGCTTTCTGTCAATAAATGAATCACCAACGTGAACATGAAGTAGCAAATTCAACTTGAATTCAAAAGAATACAGCTTTACTCATAGCTATAACTTTTGTTTTACCAAGGAAAGTGTATAGACTGATCAATTAAGTTCCTAAAGTTTCTAGTTCATTGAAGAATCTACCTCTGCTTGTCAATATACGCTTGAGCTGCAGAGTCTAGTTTTATTGGTTTTGGTGTATCCGCGTCAGCGGTATCATAGCACTGCTCCTTGGAACTTGTAGACCTGCATCAATCAAGGAAGCTGGTAAGAAATAAAGGCCAAAAGAATTTACAAGTTGAGAAGGCATGTGAATCAAATAATAGTCTTACACTATTCTTCTTCTCGGCTGTGGCGAAGTGGGGCTTCGAGTATCGTCATCTTCTATCTTTGGAGAGCTTTCCTTGGTAAAGTCGTTTGCAAAAGGCTCATCAGGTACCTCTGTGTCGGGCTGAGAATATACATTTTACGATTTGTTAGTTATGATTTAGGAATGAATGATATGACATATTCTTATTATGATTCCCAATTGATATTATTGGATTAATAGTGTACATTTAAAGCTAATAAGATCTTACCATATATGTAATCATTTATTAAACGCAAATTAGATATTTTCTAAGATGTATTATCTTGAATTAATTGCTATATTATAGGGATGTGATTAAGAGGATGTGATTACATAATTTGGCTTATCAATTCTTTTTGTCAAACTCGGTCCTAAAAATTCGGCATGCAAATTAGATCTTTCCTAAGATACAATGGGCATTAATTGGATGTAAATAAGTATGTTATGGATTAAAAATCGGCCCAAAATATTCGGCAATCTTAAGGAAGATCCAGATAATTGAATCGGTTATAATTTTAGTTAAAATCCCGACCCGAAGTTGGCAAAAAGTGATGGCACCCTATTGTACTCCAAAAATGTATTCCGAGCTCTATATGTGGATATACTTGTTGGTTACAAATATCCTAAGACAATTTTTAATATTTATTCATTTATAAAAATTCAAATCATATTATATGCTGAAAAAAATCTAAAATTTTATTAATTTTATATATTAAATTAGAAAGGAATTGAAAACAAAAATCAAAGTGTAAAATAAGTGTAAATTTATCAGCTTATAATCATTTAGTAGCTAATATGTTTTGCATTGTCATCAACCATCACGGTATGAAAATTATAATCATACAATTTTCAGCAACCATCATATCCTCTCTTAAAAATTTGCTTGCCGAAAATTGTATGATCATAATTTTAATTATCTCTCATAAAGTACAACTACCTTGATTGTCTATGTAGTCAAGAACTATTGTACATGTACATATAAATTAAAAATGTAAGGCCAAATAAACAAAATATGACAAACATAAAGAACAAGCAGCAATATGAAATGAATGAAACCAACCTGAGACCGAAGATCAGCATTATTCTCTACAGTTCTGGAAAATTGGTCATAGCACATACTTTGCAGAATGCTTTTATACATGGTAATGTAGTTGAGTTGAGAATCATCATCTAGCCTACAAAAGAACTGTAACTTGTTGTAATATACCAAAGGAAAAAAAATCAAAGAGGAGCAAACTAACCAATAGTATAGAACGATTGCACAACGCTGTGCTTAATGAGAAGATCAACGAGGTCCCGTATTATGATCAAAGACTTTATACAAAGATGATGAATCAAAAAAGAAAAAGACGACGACATTAGTCTCTTTAGTAATTTGATGTAACTAACCAAAGGAAAAAAAAAATAGACTAAACAGATTATTATTGGCTTAATTATCCAATCAAACTTGTACTTATCACTTCTTCTTTTTTTTCTTACATAGGTGATGAATCATATAGTAGCATCTTTCTCAAACTTTTTTATATTTCTGAATACTAATTATATCGTTATGTACTTTGAAAATGTTATTTGGGATTAAAATAGAATGAATTGGATTCTACAGTCTCCATGATTGAGTTGAATTCATTACACAATTCAGATGACATATATATTGTTGCCATTACGTTCCTTTTAGCTTTTTTTCTTTAACCGTTCTAGAAAATAAGCTATGTTTGGGCTTCGATTCCAAAACAAGTTTCAATAATAAAAAAATCAGATGAACCAAAAAATAAGTCATTTATTAGAAACCAAACATATATGTAAAAATCATTTGAAAAAAAAACCTTAGGTAGGACCCGCTTTGGAGCCACGTCAACATGAAATTGGGTAAACGTCGTGATCGTGGTCACGAACCTAACACGAACCGTTTTGATGACTACACGTGGTGGTCTGGGTTCTTCTTACTGTGCACCGCGTTACACCAGAAAATTTATTCATCGTCTCTGATCTGCGAGATAATTCGCCAAAGTGAATTTTTTTAGAGAAAGACGATGACAGACTGAGTCTACTCGCTCTTCAGTCTTGACACCGCGTATCTAATTTTGTAAACATTAAATAGTCAAAATGTTTCTCTTCAGGTTGTTTGCTATTAGGGACCTTTTAACTTTTCTGAAATTCATAGATCCCTCCATTAATTAAGTTAAGTAGTGAATCACATATCTTCCTTCACCCCTATGATCTAACAGCTAGTATTAATATTGAAAGAAATCTGTACATGGTCTTTGAATTGGTTATATCATCTTCTTTTATTATTTAAGAAACTTAGCGTACTACGTGAAAGTTGACTTCAATTTCCTGCAGAATGATAAAGCCAACTTAGCGGGTGGTGGTCTGTTTGGTGGAGTGGTACATATAGTATGGTACTCTCAAAGGCAGCCTTCTTCCGCAAAAAGTACCTCAGCCTTTACAAAAATAGCATGCCGGCATCAATCAGAGAATTCACAACCAAGAACAGGTTCCTTATCTCTTTGTGTTTTCTTGTATTCCTGAATGTGATTTGAATTTGAATCTGAAACAAACTATTCTAGAAGCTTTCTTTTATGCTTTAATTTCATTATAAAATATCTCCTCTCGTCTGTTTAGAGAGTTTATGCTGTGATTGTATGAGGTCTCGTATGTAAGATTTGGTGAGATTGAGCTGGGAAAGATGATGTTCTAGCCATTCTCTTATCAATTGTACTTTTACAGTGAGTTATAAAAGGTTGAGAGTGTGTGTCTGTTCTTAACAAAAGCTTCATCGCCGCCTCTTGCACCCTCGGACCTCCGTTGGGATCCACCTACACTTTTGTGTCTCAGCTCTTTGGACCAGAAACAAAACGCGTCGCTTGGAGTCGTGGATTTGATCTGTAACTGTTTCTTCACGTTCAAGAAATCTTCAGGATCCATCAGTATGTGTAAATCTTCGATCTCTGCCAGAAGTTTCCAGATTCTCTCCAGCAAGTACACGTCAGAAGAAGCTTTTTCCAAGTTTCCCTCTTCGATCCTCGAATAGATTTGGTATAAAAGATTCACAGAAACGTAAATCCACGATTCAAGAATCTGATATAAATAGTGTAGAGCATTTGGTTCTCGATGTGATCGGAGTAAGGATTGCTCTTGAGGGTGCGTAGCTCCTCCGGGCAACAAACGGCGTCGTACCGGAGATATGGTTTTCCGGCTAGGTTTTGTTCTCCTAAACCGAGCGTATACTTGCACCAACGCATCTCATTCTCGATCGTAGACAAGATCTTCTGTCCAATGCTCTCCGATGTACAACACGTGGAGATCTCCAAGACCAAGCTCCACGAGCTCCAGCCATTGCTAACCGGAACAGCCGCCACGATTTTGATCTGGCTCGTGGCAAGCGAATCCAACCGTCGGATCCACTCGCGGCGGTTTATGAAAGGACGTGTGTCACAAGCAACGGTGAGGATTAAACGGAAAGTGATCTCAAGAGCTTGAAAAGATGGTTTGAGAACCGGCTCAGAGATCCAGTGAGTGAGGGTAATCGAGAGAGGACCAGAGGCTTCTTAGTTCAGGCAAACGGAGGTAAAACTCGTAGGCAGAGCAAGCGGCAGAGGAAGAGGAGGAGATTGGTGAGGACACGGAGGGGAGCTTACATCCCAACTAATTCGAATTATAATCTTTCCTTCCAAATCTCGCTATCATATTATTACGATCGAACAAATGGTATAGACTAGTATATGCTTAACTCAGAAAATAAGAGAATGATCGGCATCGTGGACACCTTATAACGTGGATTATGATAGGATAAATAATAGTGGCCGACAGTTTATAACGTGGTTTGAAATAAAAGGTTGTACTTGGAGTCTACGTACTAAGAGAAATGTAAAGGCAAAACGTACGTAAGTTATTGATACTTTGTCTTACTAGTCATATTGGAATCAAGGCATCAAAAATATAACAGTAATGTTATTGACAGTATAAATTAAAAGATTCTCAGGGTCTACAATGTTCCATAATCCCTTGAATTCGAATTGAACCAATAAAAAGAGAATAATATAGGGAAAAAGGACACTGAACATAAGTGTTCAACAGAAATCCCATTTTATACACGTGCTGACGTGCACATCCACACACATAAGTTTTTTTTTTTTGTGTGTGTGGATAACAAGCACATAATTAAGTTGATGTCACACATTCGTCTTATGACGTATTTTAATAAATTTGGGCTGCAACCCCAACCCCATGTTCCGGAACCTTACATTTATGAACATATGTCCTAGTTCACGATCGAGAGATCTACAAGAATTAAGATAAATTCACGGAAACATTATATTTTGAAGGCAATTGGTTTCAAAATGTCGATGCTGTCCCCGTTTCCAATTAGAGCTCTAGCACCTTGTTGCATAAATAATGGGATGCATGAATACTTATCCAGGCAAAGGAAGGTCGAGAGACTAAAGGGGCACTGAGGGGGTATGATTTACTAAAATAGCGGCTTTTAAACACTCTTAGCAACGCTTCGAAAACTCGATCATCAGCTTGGCAAGAGAGTGATAATTAAGCCTCCATATAAATATAAATCATTTACTTTGTTTGCATATTTTATTGAATTAGTGTAATCTTGTAAGTTGTGTGTGTTTATTTGTGGTTAGTCTATTTAATGGTAGGTTATCTCGCAAGCGATTCAGATTCCAATGATAAAAGAAAGATTGATGATGACCTTTTTTTTAGTTAGCCAGTGACCTTTTTAGTTTGATTAGCCAGTGACTTATGATTTTTAAGTTTCTAAAAACAACCCCGCGCGGATGTCAAGCTAGTTTCTTCAAAATCGAAATCGAATAAGGATGATATCTATTTCGTTAGCCCAGATCTTTATAGCCCACTAGATAGGCCCATAGGTTTCGGGTAATATAGTTAAACGTTGAAAGAAACCCTAAATGCCTTTGACTTGACTGCTACGTATCGAGATCGCCTCTCTCCGTAAACGATTGTCAAAGAAGTGTTGAACTCTTTAATAAATAAAAAATAGAAAGATGTGATAACGAAAACACTTTTCTTTATTAGAAATGGTAGAAGAACCAACGTTCGTAATAAACAAAGAATTTGTTCCCAATTTACAAGAGTCTAGAGTAAGAAACAACTCCAATAAGAAGAGCAAACACCGTTTACAGATATCGGAAAAAGAGAGAGAAATTACAAAAGATCTTATTCATAGATTATTTGCAATGGAGAAGACGACTGCAACGGCTTCTCCTTATAAAGCAGACTTTGGACTCTAGTGCTCCAGCTCGTACGTGACAACTCATGTGCGACAGCTCACCAACAACCACGTCGACGTTCCGTTAGCCACAAAACAGTCCTTCCACCAGCTTTAAACACGTGTCTTCCTTTATTCAAATGAAAAAAACTCTGATAACGGAAACCCTATAACAGAGCTCCCCTGTTTGGAGAACCTTGTCCTCAAGGTTCAAAGGAAGGGAAGCGACGCTGCAGGTCGAATAAGTATTCCCAAGTGGCTTCTTCTTCACCCTCATTAGTCCACTTAACCAATACCATTGTAGCTGTGCGACCTTGACGTTTAACCATCTTCCTCTGCAAAATGATCTCAGGTTCCTTGAGTAAAACGTCATTAACCAACATTGGTAACTCCGTAGAAATGTAAGTCGAGCCCACCAGAACTTTGAGCTGTGAAACATGGAACACCGAATGAATCTGCGAACTCTCAGGAAGAGCCAACCTATATGCCACTGGACCACAGCGATCCACCACTTTATACGGACCATAATACTTCAGAGCGAGCTTTTCATTGCTACGAACCACCACTGATTGCTGGTGATATGGTTGGAGCTTGACGAACACATAGTCTTCAATGTCAAAGCTTCTCTCAGTGCGGTGCTGGTTTGCAAATGCCTGCATCCTGTGCTGAGCTCTTAACAGGTGGAACTTCAAGATCAGAATCATACTCTCATGTTCCTGTAAACTCTTAGCCACCACTGCAACCTTAGACTCTCCCGGAAGGTACGACAGATGAACAGGAGGGGCTTGACCGTAAACAGCTTCAAAAGGGGTCGACTGAGTCGCGGAGTGGAATGTGGTGTTATACCAATACTCAGCCAAAGGAAGCCACTTACTCCATTCAAAAGGTCGATCACTGCACATACACCGAAGATAAGTTTCCAGGCAACGATTTACCACTTCAGTCTGACCGTCACTCTGTGGATGATAGGCACTTGAAAATTTCAACTCCACCCCTTGCATCGCAAACAACTCCTTCCAAAACGAACTCAGAAATATCTTGTCTCTGTCACTCACAATGGACTTGGGACAACCGTGGAGTTTGAAAATGTTGTCCATGAATGCGTGAGCCACTGTTATCACCGTATAAGGGTGTGACAGAGCTATAAAATGTGCTGCTTTGCTCAGCCTGTCGACTATGACCAGAATCACATCCTTTCCTGCTGACTCTGGTAAGCCGTCTATGAAATCCATGGAGAGGTCAGTCCATAATGTTTCAGGGATTGGTAATGGCTGCAATGGACCAGGACTCGCCACTGTTTCATACTTACAGCGTTGACAGACATCACAAGCTCGAATGTATGCATGAATGTCTTTCAGCATTCCCTTCCAATAGAATAGCCCTTTGACTCGTTGGAGCGTTGCATCTCTACCCGAATGCCCACTGCTACCCGAACAATGTAGCCATTGAAGGATAGAAAACCGCAGTTCTTGTTTTGCTGGAACCACTATCTTACTCTTTCGACGCAAGACCCCCTGAACCAACGAGTAATGTTTCTTCGCAGCCGGATTTTTTTTAAGAGATTCAACAATGTCCTTAATCTCCATATCTTGCTCATATTGATCCTGAATCTCCTTCATTAAGTCACACTCTACAACTGTCATCGCCATGTGTAAAACCTCCGCTCCTTCAACCCTGGACAATGCGTCTGCAACCAAATTGTCTTTCCCTGCTTTGTACTGTATCTCATAGTCAAACTCTAGAAGCTTCGGTAACCACTGCTGCTGAATAGGCGTGTTTAAACGTTGATCCAACAGGTATTTAAGGCTTCTCTGGTCTGTTTTGATTATGAAATGATTAGGGAGGAGGTAATGGCGCCATTTTTGAACTGCAAATACCACCGCCAACAGTTCCTTGTCATAAATGGACAATAGCAGCTGTTTCCCCTTTAAATGGCGACTAATGTAGGCTATGGGATGCCCATCTTGCATCAGCACTGCACCTATTCCTTGAGAACTCGCATCTGTTTCCACCACAAATGGTCTATCGAAACGTGGAAGAGCTAATACTGGAGCCTCACATAAAGCCTTTTTCAGCTCTTCAAAAGCTTGTTGAGCCTCTCCTGACCATAAAAACGCATCTTTCTTAGTTAACGCTGTTAATGGTCGAGCTATAGTCCCAAAGTTACGCACGAACCGGCGATAGTAGCCAGCTAATCCAAGAAATCCCCTCAACTGCTTCAAGGACACTGGTATCGGCCATTCTGTGACTGCCACCACCTTATTTGGATCAGTAGAAACACCACGACCTTCGATATAATGCCCAAGGTACTCTACCTTATCCGTGGCAAAACTGCACTTACTCCGTTTGGCGTATAATTGATTCTCCTTCATCAGTTGGAAAACAGCTCTCAAGTGCTCCGCATGTTCTTCTTTCGTGGCACTATATACCAATATGTCATCAAAGAATATGAGTACGAACCGCCGCAGAAACTTCCTGAATACCGTGTTCATCAAATTCTGGAAGGTTGCAGGGGCGTTGGTTAGGCCAAAAGGCATCACCAGGTATTCATAGTGCCCATTGTGGGTTTTAAACGTTGTTTTAAGCACATCCATAGGATCCATCCTCACCTGATGATACCCTGCTCTTAGATCAATCTTTGAGAATACACTAGACCCTCCCAACTCATCCAATAAATCCTCAATAAGAGGAATAGGGAACCTGTCCTTTACTGTTAACTCGTTAAGTCCTCTGTAATCGACACAGAGTCTCCATGTCCCGTCCTTCTTCTTGACCAAGACTACAGGGGATGCATACGGACTGGAACTACCCTGAATGGTGCCCACTTCTAATAGTTCTCCTACCATCTTATCAATCTCGTTCTTTTGGTGGACTGCATAGCGATACGGACGGATATTGATTGGGTTTGCTCCCTCTTTTAGTGGTATCTTATGGTCATGGTTTTCTCTGGAAGGAGGTAGTGTAGTCGGTTCTTTGAAGATCTCCTCGAACTCCTGCACTACTTCTCCAATTCCTGAATCCTCTGCAAGAACCGAGTTTTCACCCTCTATACTGCATAACTGCATTTCCTCCATGTTTCCCCCTTCTGTTGCGTATATCATAGAGATTTGAGCCTCTTGGTCTCTTATCTTCTTCCATTTGTTTGCTTTCACTCCTCGTACCGATCCTGGCTTAATACCATGCAACATCACCCTTTGGTTCCCATACTTAAAACTCATTTCCAGTTCCTTGAATTCCCACGAGATAACTCCTAAGGTTCGAAGCCACTGGATCACCAAAACCATGTCACAACCTCCCAATGGAATCAACATAAAGTCTGCAGTGAATGTTGTATTTTGGAAAGTCCACTGAAAGTTATAGACTGCTCCATGAACCATCAACTTCCTTCCATCCGCAACTGATACTCGTGTCATTTGAGACGAGTCAATCACACAACCCGAGGGTCCATGAAGTTGTGAGTTGAACCCGAATCAACCAGCATGAAAATAATTCTTTTCCCATACAACCCTTTCACTCTCATTGTGTCATACTCCTCTACACCAGATACTGCACTTACAGACACTCTAGGTGTGACCTCCATGGTTTCCAGACTCTCCTCTTCCTCATCACTCTCATCCTCTCCACCCCCGACTTCGATAAGGTACAACTGCTTCCTCTTATGTTTTAGGTAATGGTCAGGAGTATATTTTTCATCGCAGAAATAACACAAATATTTAGCCCTTCTATCACTCATTTCTGCATTAGATAAAAACTTCTTGGAGCCTACCCCATCACCCTTGTCATTCGTCTTCTTCTCCGAATAACCTCCAGAATACGGCTCCTTCTTTACACCAAGAATACCTTTTCCACTCATGTTACCAGAAGATGGCTTAGTCGATGTCCCAAACTGTGAAATAGGCTTCGTGGGGTGAGCTTTCTCATAGAGGCGGCCCAACATCAAGCAGTGGTGTACTGTTTGAGGCTGAAACATATGTACATGCATCGGAGTATCCACTCTTAGGCCTGCAAGGTAAGCACTAACCAAGTAATCCTCGGACATATTGACCCTTGTTCTAAGCAACTCAAATTTTTGGTGATAATCAACAATACCATCAGTCTCGTGTAACCTTTTAAGCTCAGCAATCGGATCCTCCAACACATCATCAAATCTCTCCTTAAGTTTCATCTTATATGCATCCCAATCTCGCAACAAATGACCATAAAGATTAGACTGTACCAGTGCATGGTGCCAATGAGCTGCGTGACTGTCGAAATGCACAGCTGCCATTTTGATCTTCCTCGAATGTGGTGTTCGATCTAACTCAAAGAACTCCTCTACCTTGAACAACCACTCTTTCACCCCATCACCATCGAAACGAGGAAAATCAATCTTACCCATCCTGGTGATAGTATCATAGTTCTCTGAAGACTCTGTTTGTCCCTTGTCTTCACGAGCCTTCGAATCTAAACACACCACGTGAGAGGTTGAAGCCCTCGGTGGACTCAGATCTCGTTCCATGGTAGCTGGGATCGGCTCCTTGGATTTTGATAGGAGACTGATCGCTGAGAACATCTCTTTGATACTACTGTCAATCTTCTCGTTCTACTCCATCATTTTCGCCTCCAACGTGTCGGTGCGAGAGATCATTTTACTGATCTGAGTACCGATTGCCTCCTCTGCCTCTCGTACCACCACGCTTGCTTCACGAGCCACAGTTTCCTTCAACACCGTCTGAGAACGAGTTTCCGCCATAGTTTCCGAGGTCGGTTAGCTCTGATACCTTTGATAACGAAAACACTTTTTTATTAGAAATGGTAGAAGAACCAATGTTCGTAATAAACAAAGGAATCTGTTCCCAACTTACAAGAGTCTAGAGTAAGAAACAACTCCAATAAGAAGAGCAAACACCGTTTACAGATATCGGAAAAAGAGAGAGAGATTACAAAAGATCTTATTCATAGATTATTCGCAATGGAGAAGACGACTGCAACGGCTTCTCCTTATAAAGCAGACTTTGGACTATAGTGCTCCAGCTCGTATGTGACAACTCATGTGCGACAGCTCACCAACAACCACGTCGACGTTCCATTAGCCACAAAACAGTCCTTCCACCAGCTTTAAACACGTGTCTTCCTTTATTCAAATGAAAAAAACTCTGATAACGGAAACCCTGTAACAAGATGATGATGTTTCGGGCTTCCATGATGCGTCCCAAGAAGGCGATAAGCAAGGAGGCTAAAACGTCGGTGTGGTGGAACTTAAACGAGTTTCCGGTTCTGGGTATGATGCTGGTCGGATCTGTGAGTGTATAGAACGGGCGTTGGAGAATTTAGGTTACTTTGGTCGTCCTGTCACCATTTCTGCCTTTGGCGACCTACACCGAACCCCAGAACATGTACTTCGAGCACTCTCTTCCGTTGGAATCATTCTTTACTGCTCCTTTCGTGGTTGGTTCTCTATCCTTTTTGTTCTATAATAATTATGTTATATACTTTGCCCCTTTACTATTAATTTCCTTTACTGGAATAGTTAATCCACACATGTACTCCGATGTCTTGGTATGGAGACGTGAGAATCCACCTCCGGCTACAATAATGCTCATAAATCTTCCTGAAGCCACTCAGGGCATGTTTGGTACTTGTTTTCACGCAACAGATGAGAAGGGATACAACATTGTTCCGGAATATGATGGATGGTTTCAACTGATTGAAGGTGTGTTTCTGTCTGTCCTCTCTAGTTGAAGAATTAACCGGCAAATTTTTTAATTAAGTTTTCTTTCTCAACCAGTTGGCTGTCTTTTTTTTTTTAAAGGTGCAAGAGATTCAGAGTCTACCCGTGAGATAAGAAGAGGTAGACAGTTTACTCTGTTACTCTGGAGAAGTCATGCAGTGAATCGAGTCGTGAATATTCCCCGTTCAATTGCTGTTTATGCTCTTTTGAAGCCCAAACCTTTGAAAGTTTCAATCTTCATCTCAAGGGTGAAAAACATATCCAACTAGGAAGCTGCTTTTTCACACATTTACCCGATCAGGCTTCCCTTGATTCTCATCCCAAGACGGCAACTATCATGGTGATGGAGGAGGAGCCACCAAAAGCAAGTTTTTGCTTTTTTTCTTTCTAGTATATATATATGAATTTGAATTTTATTGAGTAAGCAAGAGAGTTTGTTACTTAGTTGAAGAAAAACTTAACCAAAAAGTTTTTCCTTGCCAGAAAAGGAGAAAAACAAGCATAATAATACCACCTACTCCAAAGGCAAGTTTTAATATCTCAACTTTGTTGATGAAATATGTTTTGATTAGACTCCAAAATGTGAAACATAAAGCATGATGTTAATTTACAGACTTTGGTTGAGGCTAATAAAGTGAAGAAGAAGTTGAAGAAGAAGAAGAAGCTGATGAAGAAGATCCTGACCGAGTGAGCATTTGCAAGACTTGAAGAATAATAATAAGAAGAAGAAGAAGAGTACACATGGCCCTTGTTTTACTCCAAGGAATTTCATTTGGTCAATGGTTTGTTTTATTTGTAGCTTGAAATGTTGCGTTAACTTATATATAGTACTTAAGCGTATTTAAAAAGTCTCCTTTTTTTTTTTAAGTTAACTCAAACATGTTGTGTTTTCGTATTTTTAATATATGGAGATCGGATAGTATATGTTTTCTTTTATATATATAGTTAACCCGTTATCGTATTTTACATAATTCTTTTGTGGAGATAGGATAGTATGTTCATCAAATGATTCATAATGTGACAAAGTTGTTATTCATAAATTCATTTGTACAGTAGTTAATAAGCATCTAAGGTTTGAATTTTTTGGTAAAAGATTCGGACATAATAGCACATTTCCACCAAGCCTTTGATGGTGCGCAAAATCTCGCACAGGCCATCATGCTCGTGTTCAACTATCTATTATGGAATAATACTAACTTGGATGGGTAAAAAAGCTAAGCATTCATTTCCTCATAGAATTAACAAATGAAAACTGACTTGTGTATGTACAATGCTATACTATAGGTGGTCTTCGTGTATATTAGCAAAGGTTAAAGCTTGACAAAATAACAAAAAAAAAAGAAAAGGAAAAGGGTCATACACAAATCTGACTTTTGCTTTAATTAAAAACCTAACAACAATTGGGATGTGCATGTGTTCAAAGAGTGGAGTTGCGTAGAAGCAGGGTATGTTTTTGTGGAAGCAATCTTTGCAGGTGCATTCCTGTTAATCACATCTCCTAGACCCAACTGTTTCAGACAAGACACAACTACGTCATTAGTTACATCAATGGCACGACAAAACGTACATTTTCGGAAACAACATATGGTCTTCTCTTTTTACATGTCCGTATTTGTTCCACCCCCTCCCTCTTCATCTTCAGCAGTGTGGCTAGGAGATGGTTTTGACGTTTACGTTTTTCAACAGTTTAGTTGAGTCTGAAATATCAAATGACTTCAAGTTTAGTGGCGGGGCATTTACAAATAATCAGAGATCAGCCAAGGAAACGATATAGTTCAAGATTTTTACCTCAGTTTGATCACAACCAAATTGGTTTCCACCAAGCGCATAAGAAACACCACCATCAGATGAAACGCAGGTCCTGCAGCCACTTGTTCTCTTCGGATTCCCAACAAAGATGACACACATGTTGGACTTTGTTCTTCAACTGTGCTCCCTTGGCCACACTTGGAGAGCGCAAAAAGAAGATCCAAAATTAAATCCACAGACCCACATAACAGAACAAAGTGCAAATGTTAGTTGCAGATGTGTAGCATGCCATTTATCCTTTGCAGCCTTATCTTAAATGCAGGCTAGCATATTTTCCTAGTTAAATGATTTCTAAAACTCGAATCTTATGTTTAATATATCATTTAGACAAGCTCCCCACTAGTTCGGTTTAACAACACAATGATGATTAGCTTACCAAAACATTTTATTAGCCCAAACCACATACATGTTGGTTCAGCCAAAAGCAAAAATCTCTCAACTCATTTAAAGCATATGATTTAATAACGAAAACCAAAGGATCTGTCATGCTCACCTGTCCATAAAGCCCCCAACCAAATGTAAGTACCTGTCCACAAAAGACTAGTTACAATGTTGTTCCTCTAAATAAATTTATGTCATCAGATCAAAGGGTCGACAAATCTTGGGTGGGGGGGTTTGTTCATAGTGTTATTATGAAGGACTCTAAGACAGCCTTGAAACAAATGAACCTTAACTAAGGCGTAGTGCAGAAAGCAAATCAATTTCCAAAAAAAATTGGTTTCAGAGTATAAAGATTTTTGACATAAGGTTGAATCACATTGTTTTCACTCATCAAATAGATGACTAACAACAAAGCAATGTAAAAACAGTACTTGTGATCACAGCACTGTGTCGCCCTCCAATTCCAAGAACTCGGCTGCATTGTAAATCATGTTTACACCAGAAACGGTGAGAAGGCTCAATATGCATGGAATAGGATGAGGAGAGGAGACTAAGCGTACACGGGATCCCAATCCAAGCTGTGCTTCTCCTCCATAACCCCAACCACACATCTTACAAATATCTGGACTTGATAAAAAAATCTAAGTGTTTATTACAGGCAGCACACCAGAAGTTCTGATACCGTCAAGAGATATTTTCATAACCATCTCCCATTCGTACCTCTGATACCACTTTGAATAAAAATGATAAGCAAGCGTTTTATAATGAACAAAAAAAGTGATTTATTCATAACGTAGGCAATGGCTTGCATATATAAGCCTTACAGAGTTACAGAAACAGACTAAACTGCTTAAGAAGCACATAACAACAAACAGACTCTTAAGACAGACTCATATAACAACTAAGACTCTTAACAAACCACTTCTTCTTCTTCTAACCTACAGTTATGTCTTGCTAACAAATCAGCTCTTGTTCAAACCTTCAGTTATGTCTTCCCTAACAAATCACTTCTTCTAACCTTCAGTTGTTATGGGCTAGTTGAACACGTGCTGAGCTACAGCCTTTAGTGCCGCTGAATCGGCAGTATCACGGCAGACCACCACTGTTGTCAGAGCCGTCTCTAAGTTTTTGAGGGCCACCAGCAAATTAAAAAAAGGGGCTGCTTATATATATAATAAAAAAATAAATAAAAACTAAAACAGTGAGATGTTTAAAATACTACAATGAAAAAAAAAATTAAAAAACTAAAATGAATAAAAGGTTATTACTTAGGTTTGAACCGGAGACCTCAACCTCTTTAGGGAAGGTTACTACCACTGGACTAAAGAAACGTCTTGAAAACGGGGCCAAACAAATCTTATAAACTATACGGCCGCAAGCATATGCTTCACTCTTGTGTATCCCAAACGGTTCAGACGCTTCACCAGATTTACATATGCATGATCGCCACTAATGATCATGATGACTGCAGGAGGAGGGTTCCTCTCAACCCAAGAATCAATTTGGTGCATTATTTCATCACAAACATCTTCAGCTCCTCTTTCATATGAAAAGTAAAGTTATTTAGACAGAAAAGACCATAGAATAGCAATAGGAATCGCTGATATCCGATTGGTATGCAGCCGGAGCGCATAAGTAAAGAGGATCAAATGTCGATCAAATCAAATCGTGTGTTTATTATTCAGTGAAAGGGTTACATATATAGCTTGAGATGAATTGGGAGAATCTTTTTTTTTTTTTGTCAATCGAACTGGGAGAATCTAAACCACAATAAGTAAGTATTAATCTATCATTCTGTTACAGAACAGCCATGACTAAAAGTCTCTAACAATATCCGCATCTCTTATGTTGATGCCTAAGTTATTGTACCAGTGATGAACCGGCTCTAACCAAGGGTTAACCTTAATAGTAAGTGATTGAGTTTTTAACGAAGTTCGAGACCGAAAAAACAGCAAGATTAAGATTTGGTGGCTGGCTTACTCTGGTTAATCAAGTGATAGAAGTTTACACCACTTGTTATCTCATTGAAGATTTGTTGTGTTGCTTCAGGAATAGTGTCCTTGGCTGCAGCCACGGCATTGAGTACCATCGGACCCAAAAATCCTTTGGATTCCATGAAAGCTTTAATAGCTCGTCCTATATCTCTAGGATCGACGCCGGAAGGAATCAAACAGTTTTCGATGTTCCACCAGTTTAAAATAAAAAGGTTCTCTGCCACCGGCGCCGCTCCTTTACTCATGTTCGCCATCAATGTCTGTAGAGGAGAGAGTTCTGCCGCCGGCGCCGCTTCTTCATTCTCATCCCAAGACTGCAACTACCATGGTGATGGAGCCACCAAAAGCAAGTTTTTTTTTTTTTAGTATAGATGTGAAATTGAATTTATTGAGTTAGCAAGAGAGTTTGTTACTTAGTTGAAGAAAAGCTTAACCAAAAAGTTTTTCCTTGCTAGAAAAGGAAAAAAACAAGCACATAATCGATGGAGACGATGAAGTTATTAATCAAATTTTTCATTCCATAAATGTTAGAAGTTCTTAATCAAGTTATTAAACAACTTTAATTAAGTGGAGGATTCATTAATCAAGTTCTTCATTCCAAAAATTTTAGACGAGGACTATAAGTACAAATGCAAATTGTATATGATATAACCCTTTTTTTCCTTTCATTATACAGTTCAGTTTGTTATTGTCTTAAAATGCAAATGTACTAAAAATATATATTTAAAGTGTTATTTTACATTTAATACAATAATAATAATTTTTAATTACTAAAACTGAAAGCAATTTATGTTATGGATTATGGTTGTCTCTAAACATTTTGGTACATGTTAATAGATTTACCTTAGAACTAGTCATTTGACCATTTTGCACAAACTGTGAACCTTTATTTCTTTCAATATATGTTGTTATGGATGTGAATCATCATATAAAGTGATTGAATTCATGATTCAATTATTCATTTTAACATCTTTAGTTCATCAAATTTAAATTACTTTTGAAAGATATACAATGACAAGTTTAGAATTTTGTCATGAAATTCAAATAATTATTTTACTTAGATAATAGAGTTCCATATGATATGAATCTATGATATGCTATATATTGTTGCTCCATGAAGTAAATGTCATTATCTTAATTAAGTATGTTTTAGGAGGACATCTTAATAATAATATTTAAAGAGAAATATATCAATTTGACTTAAAAACGTGTATCAATTAAAATATAGGGTTATTTAAATATAAGGAAAAGAACTACGTCGTATTGAAAGAGTTTACTTACCAGTGTCTTGGTCAATTTCCTGGTTTTCCCGTACCGGTTCAGGCAGTCTTCGACAATAAAAAAAATTGTCAAAGAGATCATGCCACCAGGTTTGAAATCCTCTGCGAGTTTCTTGTAAGACATGGAGTTAATGTTTGAATCTCCTTCTAATTTTTTGTAATCAACTGAGATTGTGATCTCTTGACCTTTGCCAAAGGTCTTTTGGTTTAGCTGTATCGGTCTGCCTTCTTTGAAAAACCCGGTACGTACGTATCTCACAGGCAAGACCCCCTCGAAGCATAATCACAATAGTTCACCCTTATTACACGCCTAAACCAATGGAACCAAAGATAATTTCCCAAAATTTTAGGATGTATTTAATTAATTAATATTTAATCAAAAGTTCTTTAAAATAGAAATTCGAAAAAGGATGATATCTATTTCGTTAGCCCATAAGTTTCAAAGTTGAAAGAAACCCTAAATAATTTGACTTGACTGCTACGTATCGAGATCGCTTCTCTCTGTAAACGATTTAACCGGTTGGCGGTTGTCAAAGAAGTTTAACTTTAGGAAGATGATGATGCTTCCCAAGAAGGCACTAAGCAAGGAGGGTAAAACGTCGGTGTGGTGGGACATAGATAGACGAGCATCCGGTTTGGCGGTTCCTAGTGGGTATGATGCTGGTCGGATCCGTGAGTGTATAGAACGGGCGTTGGAGAATTTAGGTTACTCTGGTGGTCATGGTCCGGTCACATTTCTGCCTATGGCGACCTATAGCAAACCCCAGAGCACGTACTGCGAGCACTCTCTTCCACTGGAATCATTCTTAACTGCTCCTTTCGTGGTTACTCTGGAGAAGTCATGCAGTGAATCGATGGAGTACCCTGTTCGATTGCTGTTTATGCGATTTTAATGCCAAAGCTTTGAAAGTTTCAACCTTCATCTCACGGGTGAAAAACATTTAGACCTAGCAAGCATCTTTGTCAAACATTTACCCGAATTAAGCATCGAGGATGAGATGAAGAATAACAGAGTTGATCAAGCTTCCCTTGATTCCCAAGACTGCAACTACCATGGTGATGGAGGAGCCACCAAAGGCAAGTTTTTCTTTTTCTTTTTCTAATATATAAATATGGACTTTATCAAGTAACGAACTTAGTTACAAAAAAGCTTAACCAAGAAGTTTTTGCTTGCCAGAAAAAAAAAAGATAAAACGAAGCACAAAAGTAGTACCTCCTCCTCCTCCAAAGGCAAGTTTTTAATATCTCAACTTCGTTAATGAAAGATGTTTTGACTAGACTCCAAATGTGAAATAACAGAAAGCATGATGTTGATTTATTACAGACTTTAGTTGCGGCTTATAAAGTGAAGAAGAAGTTGAATAATAATAAGAAGAAGTTGATGAAGAAGAAGATGTTGACGGAATATGAGCATCTCCAAGACTAAGAAGAAGAAGTGTATACATGGTCAGTTTTTGTTGGAGCTTCCAATAACTTTGGAAGAGTCTGAAATATCAAATGACTTCCAAGTTTAATGTGGCAGGGCCTTTACAAATAATCAGTTTAGCATTTACTAGAATAGTCAAGCAAACAATATAGTTCAAGATTTTGACCTCAGCTTGATCACAACCAGTACCTAAACTGGCCAAATTGGTTTCCACCAAACGCATAAACATCACCATCAGATCGTGTACCATAGACCTGCTGCCACTTGTTCTATTCGAGTTCCTTAGTTCATCATCTGTACTTCCTTGGCCACACTTGAGTATGCAAAAAGAACATCCAATTAAATTCAGAGACCCACTTAACAGAACAAAGTGCAAATGTGGGTTGTTCTTATGTGTTGGTGGGAATAAGCACAAGCAGGATCCATGGAGGAGTCGAAAGATTAAGAACAACAAGATGGTACAACTGTGTTTTTATTGGTCTTTCCATTGTTCATTGATTTGTTAAAAAGCTGAGAAGTTTTATGTGGTTGTGGTGATGAAAGACACAGGAATCAGGATAATGAGAGGAAAAGGACAAGTTGTGGATGGAGTTTCTCCTAATGTCAAAACTTATACCTTTTCTATTTTTATCTCCATGCAAAAGAAGTAATGATTCTCTAATAATCAATCTGTGGTTTGTTAACTATGATGATCAAATTCCAATTTCACATTCAAACTCAAAAGTCACTACAATAAAATCTGCAACCATAAAACCATCTTGCTCCTGCTCATCTTAGTGGGTTTTCATTCTTGGACAAAGTTTTTGAGCTTCTTCAACCATAGTTTGTACTCTCTGTTATCTTTATCCATCATGTACTCATACAAGAAATCCGTTGCGCTTGCGTTGATTCCTCTGGAATCTAGAAACTTGTGGAATGACTTGCGCATATTCTCATCCAACTCCCTGCAAAGCAAAAGAAAGAAAGAACATTTGAGTTATTTTTTGGGTTGTCATATGACTAAAAAAGATGGGATACATGTTGCTTACTGAAAATCTGGCCCATCATACTTCAACAGTTCTTCAGAAGAAGAATCCTCTGGACGGTTCACAGACAAACCATCAATGACAACCTCATCAGGGAAAGCCGTGCAGCTAAACTCTAGGCTGAGTCCACTCTTCTTAGTCACAGTGACAACTAGTGGAATGCTTGTTTCATTCGCTTTCTCATGACGACCATCACCACCACCATCTTCATCGTCATCCATATCATCTTCATTTTCATCCATGCCAAGACCAGGCATGCTTACTTCCACTTTCATCTTCTCTTCATTGTGCTCTCTAGTCAAAGTCACAGTCCTGTGTCCAGGATTATCTTGGATTATGAAAGGAAAGCCACTAGAGACATCTGTACTCTCATCCTCCTCCTTAAAGAAACACATAACCAGAAACTTAGAATCAAGAAATCAAATCAGGTCTTTTGCTAACACAACATCTATAAAGACATGACCTCCATTGAAGCTTAGGGCTTAATTTCTTTATTGGGTAAAAGCAAAGTCACACAATCAGTCTAATTTTCAACGCTGCTTCTACATTTCTCTATCAGAAATCAAGACTATAACTATTCAAAGTACCTAAATCCGTGATAGAGAGGAGGTATTACCACATCGTGATCATCCGCTTTGAAAGAATCGTTGTTGATCTCGGAGTCAATTACTTGAAGAAGCGTCTGATCGGACTTTAATCGCTCAGTGGCCGTCGAATAAGGGAAGCCACGAGAGACGAAAGGACGAAACAGAGATGGCTTGTGAACAAGAGACGAGCGGTTAACGATGACAGAGGAGACGGCCTGAGCTCGAGCTACACGACCACACACGGAAGCCAAAGTAGAAGCTGATCTGCGAATGCACAAAGCGAAACCCATTGCGCGAATTGATTTCTAGAAATGGACTCTTTCAGGGTTTTGGCAATTTCCTTAGGGTTTTGACTTTGAACTTTGAAGTGTTGTTGCGAAGAAGATAAGAGTACACTAACCAAACCGTACCGGTCTTTCAATTAAACCGGTCAAATTACGATATTTTAATTTTCTCAATACAAAACAAAAAAATGCAAACCGAGAATCTCTTCAAGAATCAAGTTGTGCTGTTTCATTTCACATATCGAACTCAAAATTTACAAAGGCAACATAACTTTTTAACAAACTGAAATGTAAAATTTCACTAATTTGGTTTACATGTCCAACCATTTCTATGTGACTCGGATCAACAGGACAACCATTATGAACACACACGTCATAGCGAAGATCAAAAGCCACTGGAAGCAACTTGTCTTTGAGCTTTGTGAATATATCTTCGTCGCTCTTGTTGTCGCGTGTCCTGTGCTTGCTAAGCTTTGTTCAATGGCCTCCTCGGTGGAGTCGAGTATCTTTTGTTAATGAATCCACAAAAAAAGAAAGAAAGAAAAACTGTTAGGACCAATGAAGCCATTTAAAAGAATATGTGAACCAAAATATAGATTATTGTTCTCTTCTCCCATTGCTGTTGATGATAATAGTATGCATAATGGGTATATTGTGAGGAAATGGTTAACATCTCACCTTCTCTGTATTTTGCACAGATTGGCTTATCGCTTGACTTCTCTCCTTGAGTTGTCTTGCAAGTCCCACCATTTCATCTGTTAGATCCTCTTGAAGCTTTCTGTCATTAAAATGAATCATCAACGTGAACATGAAGTGGCAAATTCAAAAGAGTACAGCTTTACTCTTTGCGATTATGTGCAGAGATAAAAATGAGTTCATAGTTCTTCTTGCTGATCTATGAAACTACCTGTGCTTCTCAATGTGCGCTTGAGCTGCGGTGTCTAGTTTTACTGGTTTTGATGAATCAGTATCAGCAGCATCAAAACTTTGGTCCTTGGAACTTGCAGGCCTACCTCAATCAAGGAAGCTGATAAGTACTAAAGGAAATAAAATTAATAAATTACAAGTTGAGAAGGATTGTGAATCGAGTATTCCACTTACACGATTCTTCTTCTCAGCTGTGGAGAAGTGGGACTTCGAGGATCATCTTCTATTTTTGGTGAGCTTCCACTAGTCGAATCTTTTGCAAAGGGTTCATCAGATACCTCTGTGTCAGGCTGTTATTAATTTAGCAAAAAACAATAATTTGGTATTAGTTACAGAATTAAAACTTGAAATTCTTGCAACCAAACAATGGTTCTACGCAGGAACAAACCAAAATGGGCGTTCCTGTAACTAACCCAAGTGGAAACAATTCCTCAGACCAAATGCATCTAGTAAAAATTGGGGAAGTAGATAAGAAAGTATCTCTAACACATTACTCTGAATGTCCTAGTTCACAGTCCCTTTCTAGTTCAGGTGACTTACCACTTGAGGAACTATCTTGGAAGCAACAGCTTCAATCTTTTCATAGTACTCATTAACCTTAGCCTTTGTAACTCTGGACAAAAAGAGATCAAAGGAGAAAAATAAGCACACTTTCGTAATGGTCGCCAATGGAATTGTGAAAGAGCATCTCCACCCAAAAAAAAAAAAGATAAACTTTGGAACAACTATAACACAAAAGCAATTGAATTCAAATCTCAAACCCTTAATCCTAGAAAGATTCATAGATATTCTCAACAATCAAACACCAAAGCAGGAATCTTTGAATAAAAGAGAGGAAGTAAGAAAGTAACAAACCTGGGAAGCCCTTCAGGGGTCTTCTCTTCCGAGAGTTGTTCTAACAGTTCCCTCAATGTAGCAACATACTGCAGCAGAATTGTATTCACCACATCAACATCAATATAATAAGCACGACAAACTAATAGTTTTTTTACAACACATGAAGAAAGATCCAAAGAAACGTACATGCATAAGCTTCGATTGATTTTGCTGATTAGGTGCAGCCGAAAGCAATCTCCGGAAATTGATCTCTGATTTGCTTATCCCCATCATCAAATACCTGACCATAGTGGAATCAAAACATGTCATATCGAAACACAGAGACCAGTACCAGTATCAATTGAAAAGAAAAAAAAAACCCCCCAATTCGAGAATATAAGAAACGCGAAACATCAATCATTGAATCACGATTTATGGAGACATCAGATTTCAAATCACCTTTTGTCATCCACCGTCGTCAGGTGAAGCCGGTGTAAAAAAGTTAACCGGAGTTTTTTTTGTGTGTGTGTGTGTGTGGTGTGGTCCTTGTCGAGAGTCGAGACGAAGAAGGAGAAGAAGTCTCTGTGCAAAAAATAACCGAATCTTCTAAACCGATGGTTTAATAGTTATAACCGAATTATGCAACTATATTATGGTTTACATAATATGGAAACGAATCACATCAAAAAACTGAACGAATCACTAATAATTATGACCAAAATCAAATACAATTAAAAAATTTAGAATGTTTTGTGATATTATTACTATTGAATAAAAAAATATCTGCATTCTTAACCCCATTGCACGATCTCTCCGGTTAAAACCATGATGTCCTTAGATTACTCCAGTAAGATCTCTATCACTTCTCGAAAATTCATCAATCTGATCAATATAATTCATGAATCACATGAATCATGCTAAACAAGCGGATCTAATTTAAAGTGTTTATGCGTTTCTCCGTTACGATCGTGCAGATGCAAAAACAAGCGTCAATTCTGGGACGTGGAGGATTTCCCAAACCCTAATGGTCGCTCGTTTTATGAAATAATCAAATCATCTCTTGAGTAGGAAGGTTATCATGGTGGTGTGTCAATCAGAGCTTATGGTGAGAAGAAACCTGATGAAGACAATATTATTCCAAGCAAACAATGAACTTCTCATATTATAGGGTACAAATTAAACAAGATATAGGCTCTCTTTGTAAATGTTGTAACATATATATATATATATATATAGTTCGAAGGACTACTAAAAATATATGCATACGGCCTACTAATTTTTCTGAGCCGGGCCTCTAATAGTTGAAAGATTTAGTGACTAGATAAGTACTCGGCGTTTTTTAACCATAAAGTTGTGTATCCGCAAGGTATAGTTATATTTCTGGACTGCTACACTAAATTGAAGTTACACCAAATCAAATTTGTGTAAATTATATGTTGCAGGATAGTTTTGTCAGTAACAGCAAAAACGGAAGAGATGTATTCTATTGGATAGAGTAATTATAAAACTGCTGCACTATGCAATGTATTCACGAAAATCCCCATGTTCCTCTACTTTAGTGGTAACTCTGATGCGCCCTCTATATAAAATGGACAAGAAGAGCTTAATTAGAACATATGAAATTGGTCGGAAAAGGTCTAAGAGAACAAAGAGCCAATGTTAATCATACACAAACAGAACCAAAGTCTTTTGACAGAAAAACATATATATAGTACGTACCATGTATTCCAAAAGAATGCTGGCATCAGTAGTTACGTGTTCACACCTCGTCCTCATCAAATATAAACATGAAAATGTCATTATATAAACATAAAGATAAAAAAAAAACAAAAAATTGTTGACATTTACTTAAGATATAAGTATTATTTATAATTATAATTATCTTAAATATAATTAGGAAATTATATTAGATATTTTTCTATATAAACTAAAGTGATTTCTACAAATTAAATATTATTATGAGAATCAATTATAAAATTTTCTTGACACCTTTGTATTCTTGACCGGCCATCTTGATTTGACCCCTTGTTAGTTGTTACAATATGTACACAATGTAGCTAAGTTAAATCATCTATGTTTTGCAGACATGTTCTTAAGATGATGCTTCTTTCAATGTCATATCCATTATCAAAAAAAAAAAAAACAAATTATTGAGAGGTTTGTATCTTTTGAAGTAATTAAAATATTGTGACAAAAAGTTACGAACTTCTTAGCTATATTTACGATCGAAAAACCCCTAATCTTACGTTAAGTTTATGTTTCTTAATTTTCCTTGGCTTTCGCCTTTCTATTAACCAGGAATGTCAAATTTATGTAACCTCTAGATCTAGTAAATCCATCATTGTAAAACAATAGTATAAACAAAAATCTTTAATATCACTTTAAGCTAGTTTTGATCAAAAAGAAAAAATAAAAATAAAAAATAGAACAATATATCCATCAAAAGGTCATCACATCACTATATCTGGCTTCATGATGTCTGATTTGATCTCTTTGTTATGCAAAACAACCGCTCCATTAAAATAAATTTCATCGTACAAATGAACATTTTTCCCAAGTATGGACATGTTCTCGACCCTAGCCCATTGTCCGACCATCGAGTGCCACCCAATGATACTACTTGAGACACACGAGTACCTCTTCACGTGTGCCCCACGCATCACCGTGCATCGTGAAAGTCTAACCCCGGACTCAATGACGCAGTCAGGGCCAATAGCAACGTCAGGGCCAATCAAACATCCTTCTCCAATCTCTGCGGTTTCATCCACTAGAACATTCCCAACAATGTGTGGACCATTGGCTAACTCTGAAGGAGACTTCTTCCTCAGAGAGTCTAAGTAAAGTCTAAGACCAATAATGTAGTCTCGTGGTTGACCAATGTCCATCCAGAATCCAGGAAGCACCATTGCATAGAGTTTTTCAGCTTCTGCGATTTGGGGGAAGATCTCTTTCTCAATTGACGTTGGTCTTAGCTCAATCCGGTCAAGAACTGAAGGATTTAGAAGATAAATCCCAGCATTGATCTTGTTACCAACATATAGTTTCGGCTTTTCGACAAACCTTTCCACTTTCCCTGTGGCTTCTTCCATAACCACTACTCCATATTTCGAAGGCTCGTCCACCTTTTAAACCAATGGTATCCTAATGAGTAAAAAACATGAACACAATTGTACTTTTTAAGTTTTAAAAAATCTCTTTCACCTTTGTCACCATTATAGAGGCCTCTCCTCCATGAGCATTGTGAAAAGCAATAAACTCTTCAAGCGGATATTCACTAATAACATCGCTGTTAAGGACAAAGAATGGCTTGCCGGAGCCATCAACCAGTTTGTCCCTGGCTAAAGCCAACGGACCAGCTGTACCTAAAGGCTCAGTCTCTTGCGAGCAAGTGATCTTGATCCCGAGATTTGTCTCGACTTCCCTTGAGATTTGTCTTTCGACATCACTAGTAGTTGCTGAATGATTTTTTTGAACATTGAACTATTAAGATATTCTATGAAGGTATCATATATATAGCTTTGCATAGGGAAATATCAGAGAGACTCAAATTCGTAATTAATTGCCAAAATGACTTCATCAACTCCAATAGCCTTAAGTGCCTCTATCTGCAACAACATTTGTCATCACATATCCCAGATAAAAAAAATCAATACAATAATAAAACCATGAGACTAGCAAGAAGAACCACAATTACAATTTGAAAGACCATATAGAGTACCTGATGTAGGATCATAGGTTTATTAGCGAAATCAACAAGAGGCTTCGGGAAACTGAGAGTCAATGGTCTTAAACGAGTCCCAAAACCTCCAACAAGAATAAGAGCCTTCATCTTCTTCTTTTTCCTGTAGAGAACATGTAAGTTAAAAAGCAGAGTAAATCACAGCATGCATCTATTGTGAGAACATAAAGCTAAAAGTTAAGAATCAAAGTAATAAAACATGTCACGGCCAGAACAATTAAAATAGTGTAAATTCCCAAAGTCCAAGTCCAGATCTGATAAAGTTCAACGAAACTAAATAAAAACATAAATAAATCTGTAACGCCGACGAAGCTTCAAACCCATAAGGCCATAACCCTAATCGACATCCATATAGAATCGACCTGAACTACGTACGATCTAAGCCAGATCAAATCAACACAGACAAAGCGCACAAAACCACTCCGTACATATAAATAATAGTCAGATGCACCACGCGTTCGAGGAAACGGACTAGGGTAAAGAGAAGAAAAAGTCTTTCATTACCTTATTCGAGATGTCACAGGATCGTTGCTGAACTAAGCCCTAAGCCGAAGAGACGATGTTTGGGATACTTAAGAGATCTTACTGATTCTGTGTATATAGCTCTTTAATTTTGGTATAACAGACGTTACAAAAAGGGAAAAACTGTAATGAATTCATGAATTCAAGATTTGTGAACATATATGATATTTATCTCTATAAAGATTTCTTAATGAAGCAAATGAATTAACGAAAGGAAACTTTACATAATTGATAGAACAAAAAGAAGTTCACTGGATATTGGATAACAACTCAAGACTTACATTGCATACAAATGCTGCTGGTGTATGTACAGTGGTATACCTCTAACGTGTATATTAAAAAAAAAAAGGGTCAACTAAAAAATCTGATCTTTTGCTCTAATAAACCCCTAACAAAAAATTGGAGTGTGTCAAGTCTGTTCAGAGAGAGGACTGGCCTAGAAGCAGAGTATGCCACCAACCGCATGCAATGTTTTTGGGGACACAATCTTTGATTCTAACCTCTGATGGAGCATTCCTGTCAATCACATCTCCTAGACCCAACTGTTTCAGACAAACAAACTATGTCGTCAGTAAAATCCACATTAAATGGAACCAAACAATTTCTAGAAGTAGCTCGATATGGTCTGCTTTTTATTACCTGCCCATATTTGTTCCATCCCCAGCAGAATACTCTCCCTTCATCTGCGATTACAGCGGTGTGACGCGCACCGCAGGAGATGGTTTTTACGTTTACCTCTTCCAAATTTGGAGCCTCCAATAATTTTGGAAGAGTCTGAAAATGCGGTTTTCAAGTTTAATGGCATGATCTTCAAAAACAATCAGCATTACTAAAAAGAGACAAGGAAACATATATAGTTCAAGATTCTACCTCAGCTTGATCACAACCAGTACCCAACTGTCCAAATTGGTTTCCACCAAACGAATACACATCCCCATCAGATGAAGCGCATATCGTGTGCCATAGACCTGCAGCCACTTCTTCTATTCTGATTCCCAACAAAGATGACACACATGTTGGACTTAGTTCATCATCTGTACTTCCTTGGCCACACTTAAGAGAGCAAAACAAAAATATCAATTACTTCCACATACACAACAGAAAGTGCAAATATTAGTTGGAGATGTATAGCAAGAGAGGTTTTAGATTATCTTTTGCAGCCTTATCTTAAATGCAGACTAGCATTTTCCCCTAGTTATATGTTTTGATATACGGTAGTATATAATATATTTTGACAAGCTTAGTTACACAATGATGATTAGATCTCCTCAACATGTGGGTTCAGCTGAAAGCAAAAATCTCAAGTCATTCAAGTTTCAAGCATATATGCTGTAAAATAGAAAGCCAAGGATCTGTCGAACTCACCTGTCCATAAAGCCCCCAACCAAATGTAAGGAGCGCTCCAGTATCTGTCCACAAAAAAAACTAGTTACAAATCCGTATTATATGCATGGCAAGTATCATGCTTCTGATAAATTCTCAGATAACATATGTCAAACTATTTTCAGGTTAAAGGATCGAGGATTCTTGGAGTCTGTTCATAGTTTTATAAAGGATTCAAAGCAACCTAACAAATGAACCTTAATCAAGGCACTGCAGAAATGAGATCAAATTTCGAAATCCTGATTACAGAGTATAAAGATTTGATTTAAGGTTGAAACAAGCTGTTTTCAGTAATGTGGATTTAAACACTAATACAGTAGATGACTAGCCACAAAAGCAATATAGTGAGAAAAATACCTGTAATCACAGAACTGTGTCGCCCTCCACATGCAATTTTTTTTACATAACTTCCAAGAACTCGACCGCATTGCACTTCTGAACTCATGTTTACACCAGAAACGGTGCCTTTTCCATAAGAAGAAGGCTCGATACATGGAATAGGATGAGGAGAGGAGACTAGGCGTACACGGGAGCCCAATCCAAGCTGTCCTTCTCCTCCATAACCCCAACCCCAAACTTGTCCAATATCTGGACTTTCATATAAATTAAGATGCATCAAGCGTTTATTATAGCACACCAGAAGCTCTTCAGACATACATTGACTGATTATTTCATAGCAAAATTACCCCATTCAGGATATAATGATTGGTGTAAGAAGCTGAAAAATTTCACCTGATAATGCTAGAGTATGACGTCCACCAGCAGCAACACTTACAATCCTAACACCTGGCGCTAACGATACAAGACAAGGCAATGCCGAGAGCTCGTTGTTATCAGACTGTAATGAATTCTCAGCAGCTTGCTTTGCTTGTGAAATCCGCCTTTTCTTCGTTGTTTCCCCTCCACCTCTAGCTTCACTCTGAGAAGACGTTCCACCACTAGACTTTTTCCCTTCAGAACTTGGACTCACTGCCAAAAAAAAAAAAAAGAAGCACCATCCTATCCTTCACATTCATCCTCAAAGTAAATAAATTTAGAGATCTCCCAATAGTAAAATAGACAAAAGGAGATGTTAACCTTGCTCTGCAGAGAACGATATGTTTCTTTCACACGAATCTCCCTCTACTTGACCGAACACTCTCCCTGTGGGTATACATTCCCTCCATCCCCATGTATAAACTTCTTGATTCTCTATATCCAAAGGGAATAGTTCAACAAACAAAAAAAAAATCAATAAAGTAATGAACTTTAAAAACAGATGATAATGGAAAAATGCAGACCTGTGACTGCAACACAATGAGCCCATCCAGCCTGAGCTTTCTGTACACAAACCTCAGGAGGAAGAGGAAAAGGCTCTGGAGTTTCCTAATAAATTACAAAATCCAACTAAAATTCATAAAGTAGATAACTCAATTTTAGTATCCTCTGTACCATAGATTTCTCACAAACAAATGAACACAATGCAGAAGAAGAAAGATAAAGAGAATCTCTCTAACCCCGTGCTTCCCAGATGTCACATAGCTTTGACCTAAATCATCAGTCGAACCCCATGTAATCAGCTTCCCTGACTCTGATTAACATAAGCAAAAAAAAAAAAAAAAACATATCACTCAACTCAGAATTGCTCATTATTTCAATTAAAAGATTCAATACATTGTAAAAATTGAATTCGCAAACTGATTGAAAATTCATTCGGAAAAACCTGCAGTAGCCATTGCGAAACCGCAACCACCGCCGGAGACATCTTTCCAAGAGCTTCCAACTGCCGGTGGGATCTTGACTTCGACGGGTGACATCAGAGGAGAACGTTGCGGAGAAGCTCCGGGTAAGTAACCCCACATGTACACTAGTCTTTTACCAGCTACTACTACTACTACTTGCTCGTCCTCCTCCTCTTCCTTCTTTGGTGCTGCGGCGGCGCTAGGTCCTCCACCAGTCTCCAGTTTTGCCCCCTCGCCATTCATAATTTTACAAATCAAAAACACTCTGACGAATGAAAGAAAGCTGAAACGAAACGACGAATGAGAGATTAGAAATATCAGTCTTCACAGAGAAGTTGACGTGTATATATATATGTATATGTATAGGTTGATAGGCTCCTTTTAATTTAAACCTATCTAGTTTAGAATCTTCGATTTAACCCCTAAATTTAGTTTACTATCGTAAAGACCCCCAATCTATAGTTTAATCGAATGCTCAATAATAATCCATTTACCCATATGTGTAAAAAAAATCAATTCAGCTACTGTCTTGGAATATTTTTACAGCAGCATTGTCGAAAACAAATTGAGTTTATTCTTCACAAGTATATATATCGTCTCAAAGCTATAATAAAATCACTTTAGTAATTACAATTTTCTTAAGCAAGTTTGGTTTTATAATTAACCTTCTTGTTTCTCTCTTAAAAAATATTCTTTGTATCCAATATTCTTCTGAAATTCTAAATATATATATATTTTTTTTAATTCAAGTTTTATATTTAAAATGTCTAAAGAATATTTGTTGATTATAAGCTAGGAACATGAGTTTGCCAAAACAAAATTAAAAATAAATAAAGCTTAGTAACATGATTACACAAATTGTTCGGTGCATTTGTGGTTCCAAACATTTTCTTAAAAATGCCTTCAATAGGTCATCAAAGTCATGATTTCAACCTTTCAATATAGCACATACATATCAACAAATGTAATCATATGTCTCTTCACACTTAAAAAACCTTCAAGCCACATAGTCTTCAAATATTCTTTGATTTCTTTTATACATTTTCAATCATCATTAGCCCAACAAAAATCCGGTTTTCATGATAGGATTCATCCTCATATCTTTCAGTGATTAACGTTTTTATTTTCTGTTATGTGCTTGATTGATGATTAAATCAAAATTTGTAAAAATATATATTATACACTAGATGTAAGTATACATAAATCAAAATCATTTAGTACGAGAGGGAAATCATATTCGATTTCTAAGAGTTGTTACTTTGGTGAGAACCAGATCCTTCACAAACTCAGTAGTTTTTTGGTAATCTCTCTTAATGACTATAAAAAGGTAATTTAAAAGATAAATTAAAACATTGTAATAACTAAAAGGCTTATGTATTTACAAGTAATATTATATATAAATCATTGAGAGGAGGATAAGCAAACTGGAATTTGTATTCAATGTTTGTCACAAATGTGAAGAGACATATAAATGTAATCATATGTCTCTTTTAATTATATAGATATGCCACTTTTGCACCATGTTAAGCTGATGGCAATATTTTTAACTAAGAAAAAAATCCACATGTTACCAAGTATAAGTTATGAACTTTACAAATTATCTGAGTCATATAATTTGTAATAGTGTCAAACAATCCATTAACATCTTCATTTATTGTAATTCATGTGAAATCATGTATATTGTTAATATATAATTTCAATTAGTATCATTAATCTTTTAAACATTATTTAATTAATGCAACATAATATTTTATAGTAGAAATGATTATAATTAACTGAAAAAGTTAAGATTTTCTATACCATGATCATAATTTGGAATTGTCACAACTTTTATTTTTCCCAAAAAGTTCATTTTATATTGAGACAACTTGTTGTTGGGTTTTGGTGGATAAACATTTGAAATATCTTCATCAAAAATAAAAGGAAAAGATATGAAATATCTTGGGAAAAATGTCAGCCAAGTAAAATATTCTTTGGAATATATATGCGATATATGTTGTAAGCCAAGTAAATATCTCCTTGGAGTATGTGGACCAAAGTCTTTTACATGATGAAATCCATTTTTGTTAAAACGTTATCTACAAATATATTTCCCAAATTAGGTCTTCCCTTTAGAAAGTGTTTTAGACACCGACCTTGATTTGTATTGATGAATAATGATGGATAAGGAAAGAACAAAGGAGAGTTGGTTTGAAACAACAGGGGTGAGTTGCTAAAGTAGCAATAACTTCGGGGTTGGTTCCAAAATAACGCGTTAAACGTATCATTATTTGGAAAACGAGAGTAGCCACGTAGGATAAATCACGTGGGGGTGAACACATAGGTGGCGGGACACGAACCACTAGTTTTTATGACGGAATCTAAGCCAAGAGTTTGTGACGAAGTTTCTGGAAGCAGTAGTGTGGTCATGGTCCATAACATACGTCGGCCAAATTAGCTAGTGGGGCTTGGTTAATTATTGTGATGACACGTTGCAGGCTTTGAGACGATGAATCCTTCTTGAAGCCAAGTGACTCACCATGTGGGACCTTAAAAGAACCTGATCCTAGCCATCACTCCTTGTCTTTTTTTTTTTTTTTCTCTTTTCTTTTAGTAGTGCTCTCTTTTGGTTTGGTAACGTGGAAGGGGTTTGTGAAGAACATATAATCCAATACGTGAAAAACAATATTGTCCTGATATAGTTAAGATATTATTTACAGAATTGAGACTCCAAGTTTTTGACATTCTGTTTTTTTTTTTCACTCCATCCGTAAGTGCGAGTGATTGGAGTAATCAAATAGTTAAAAATCACAATTATGTGATTATCCACATGTTCATGCGTTTACCAATGGCCATGAAGAAGGTAAACAAACCAGTCCGTGTGACAAAAAAAAACTCACACATTAGGTGTGTAATTAAAACTATCTCTTTCAACATCTCTATATAATAATATAAGTAAGCCTCAAGAACATATATAACCCATGCCTATTTCCACATCCGAAGCACAAGACAACAACAAAACAGAGGATTTTTTTGATATAATAATTAATATTATACAGTATACAGTATATATATATATATATGGATCTGGATAATGGCAAGAAGAACAGTGAAGCGAGTGTGTTTCGGATGCCTCTCCATTACCCAAGATACTCTAAAGAAGATTACCAAGACATGCCAGAGTGGAAGCTCGACAGGGTTTTAGCAGATTACGGTTTGTCTACTTACGGTGACTTGGCTCACAAGCGAGACTTTGCTATTGGAGCTTTTCTCTGGATTTCAACTCGTAATCCAAAGCTTTATCAAGACAAGGCCATTAACTCCAAACTGAAGAAAGCTACAAAATCAGCTCATGCGTAAGGTTTTTACTACTACTACCTAAGTTTGGTGTTGCAATAAAAAGTCTATGTTAATGCTTATAAAAATGATGTAATAAAGAAACATGTAAATCAGGAGTTTCGTATAGCAATGTTTGGGAGCGGTTAAAATAACAAGAGTCAGAGATGTAAATGGTAGTTGTCTGCCTTGTGAAAACAATTTCAAAATCTTATATCTTCATTCTCACTCGCCAGTTCGCTTCTGCTACAAATATAGACTTTGGACTTAGAAAATTGCTCTTGAACAAACCAAAGCAGAGAACTAGTTGAGGGTGTGGCAACAGAACCACAAGGGCTGGTCTTGAGATTCTCTAAACTATAACTTTTAGGATTTGAGACTAGAATTATACATCAAACTTTGAGACAAAATCTCTTAAAGATGCATTAGAACGATTGCTAGTTGGTTTAATTTTCTTCAATGTAACCAGTTCAAGACTAATTAATTCTCCTTATCTGTTTGCAAACTTTTTTATTAAAAAGGGGACAAAATGTTTTGGGTTTGAGATAAACCTTAGGGCCCAAAAAGCAGCGCATACTCTACCAAACCCCACCAATGGATTTTGTTTTTTTTTTTGGCAACAAGAAACCCATCAATGAATTAAAGAAAAGTTTTTATTAAAAAAAAACCCTTTATTTACGAAACGAAGCTGATCTCTTTTAGCTTATTCATTCATTTATCTTGAACACCACACTAACAAGAAATTATCGTCTCCTATTTTTTGTTAACGAATTTAAATGAAATATAAAATAGTTTCTTGTTAGTTGGAGTATTATGTAATACTATATAGTTAAAAAAGTTTGTTGGAGCAAATCTTTCCGAATCAGTATATATAGTTTTGCATTGATCGTTGCATTCTGCAATATTAAGTGAAGACACAATTATATGAGATAAATCTTGTACGCTTGGTTAGTGCTGACTTCAGTTTCAATTTGGGTGGGACTGTGGGAGTATAGGAGCAACGATGTTTTTGTCCATGCTGTAAGATGATGAAAAGACGAAGATATTTGGTACTCCTCTCTCTTTTCAAAGGTAATATTATCGCAAAAATGCTATTTAGACATAATTTATCAAATTCTGCATATTATATACACTGAAAGGTACTTATCGGTAGGGTTGGTTGCACACTATTACGTGTTATCGAAGACTTGTTAGTTATTTGCTTATTTTTGTGTTCATCTTGAAGAAAGCATACTCGATCGTACAGTTATAACTTATGGTCTTCCTTCAATTCTACTAATGATGATTGAAGTTGAAAGAACACCGGAATAAGTGAAACAGAATATAGAGAAGATATATATAGCATCTGAAGTGTGAACAAGTAGTTAATTACAATTTGACAACGAAACCTGATAATTTTAAAGTCTAATGATGACATTGATTGGTGTTGAACTTCTAAACGACAACGACATGTTACTATTTTGTGTAGATGATTTCTGAATTCCGACTAATGGTATTGATTATTGAAGAACAATGATATTACTGCTCAAGAGGTTTACTGTTAAGATTCCCAAATATCACCGACTAATGGTATTGATCATTGAAGAACAATGATACCCTTGGTTGGGTTTTGATAATCGAACATTATATTTTTGCTTCTATTTTTCATTTGGTAGTATATTTTCAGTGTACAGAGTTGAAACTTTCTACCATGCTCCATGCATATGTCGTTTTATTTAAAACTGGTGAGGAAGGTTATACATAAATGATAGACATATAGAGGTAGGTAATATAAATTAAATACAAGATGAATATAAAAGGCGACAAAAAAAGACATTAAATACAAATGGTATAATGTAACGTTCCGTTCTAGTGGCCATTGGGGCCGGTGGTGTCCTCCTTTTCTTGATTCACTTCATTAAAGAAGTGAGACCACCAAATTCAATATTTCAAGAATTATTATTGTTCCTTTTTTGACATCAGACATCATAAATTATTTTTATAACTGGATATGGTCGTATGGTCTGGTCAAACAAAATTGTACTATATACAATGAACTATAAAATTCCAATTTCTCAAGCGGGAAATGAAAATTTCAAGATGGTGTGATAATATCAAATTTATTTAATATCAAATCGTCGTCATCCCTCCTCAAATTCAATGTCTCAATAGCATATATTTTTCTTTCTTTCTGGAAATTGGGGTTATCCTTTAGCATTCAATAACAGATTAGTCAAATGTCACACTCTCTCTCTTGCTAGGCCTGGACAAATAAACCGAATTGGAAAAATCGATCCGAACCTGACCCGAAAATACTCAAACCCGACCCAAACCAATTCTGTCTAAATAATCAATAGGTTTTCATTTTCAAATAATCACAGGTATCGGATATTACCCGAACCGAACCCGAAGAACCGAATATATTTATACCCGAGAACAATTCTACACGATATCACACTATCACATATGATTTGATTTCATAAAACCGTTTGCCTTAATCTCCCTCTTCGAATCTTTGCGAATTGTTTTGCGAGACATGATATGCTCAATTTCATTTGTTTAAGATTTCATGGTATGCTCAGTTTCATTTGTTTAAGATTTAGTTCATTTTTTCTTGTTGAATTTGTTAAATTATACAACTGGTTGTACAATTATATTTCAGATTTTTCGGGTTTTATGGATACATTTCAGATTTTTGTGGGTACTTTGGATATGTTCGAGTAGGTACTATCCATAACCGAATATATTTTGGATACATTACAGGTTTCTTAAAGTCAATATCCAAATAATCGGAACCTGATAGGAACCGAACCTAAACCCAACCCGAAATTATATGAACACCTGTTCGGATCCTATATTATTAAACCCGAAAAACCCGAATCCGAATTACTCGATCCAAACATCCACATGCCTATGCCTACTCTTGCATATTATCCAAAACCATATGGGATTGAATTACAAATGAATTAAAGACCTTAATTGGACCTTACAATATTTATTTCCATTTATAGTAACCATAATTAAACGTTACCACCTTTTTTTTTTTTTTCATCTATAGCTTTTTTCTTTCTTTATTCGCCATTGCTCTATAGCTAGCTATTTCATAAATGATAAAATCATACGTATAAACGCTAGTGGTTATAATTGATGAAACTCGAAAACAAGATAATTTAGCGTAAGTTGACAATGTTTATATACAGTATACACTATAGGTCTCTAGCTACCTAAGTTAAAGGTCTCTGTCTTTTAGATTTTCCTCGAGTCAACTTTTTATTTTTGGGTTTCTAAGTTGATTTTTTATTTCACTCACTATTATCAAACCAAAAAAAAAAAAAAAAAGAAGACAACTTGGTTAACCATATCAGAACCAAGAAATTGACAACTGATGTAAGAAGGGGGGGGGGGGGGGGGGTGGGGTAGTAAAGTAATTGCAGAGCGGGTCCACAAAAGTGAGCAATAGAAGAGACAGGCGTCTAGAGAAGCTCGCTCAAACTTTTGCACGAACACCTAAAAGTTCAATGGTCCAAAAGGACGGCTCTGGTCGAGAGAGAGATAGAAGAAGAAGAAGAGAAGAGAGAGGACCGCTTCAGAGACCCGTTATCACGAAAGATCAAATCATAATCCCCTTATCGTACGCCTCCCATCAGAGTCCTTTTTTATTTATTTTAACGTACGCACACACGCTCCCAATATATTTTCCCCAAAGTACAAAGTAGAAAGAGACGGTAATAAGACTTCTCACACGACTTTCAAAGTACAAAAATCTCTGCCTGAAAATTTTAAAACCTTTTGTTTTGTTTGGTCTCTCTCTCTTCCTCTCTTCTCCTTGTTTTTTTATTTTAACTATTTTCTTCTCAGCAAAAAAAGAAAAAAACAGACAAAGAAACTTCCTTTTTGTGATAAAGGTAATATTTTTATTCCATGGGAATATAAAAGTTAAGATTTTTTGGGTTTCTTTTTTTCTGTTTTTCCTTATTTGATCTTTGCTCTCTTAGCTTTTAGGAATTTTTCTAATTTGCGTTTTCTTCTTGTTCTTGATCTGATTCTATTTTCTTTTCCCTCTCTCTCTCTCTCTCTCTCTCAGGTATGATGATAGCAAACAAATGATACACCCATGTCTTCTGTGTCTGCTTCATGCAACATGTTGGTTTGGATTTGGTTAATCTAAAGTTCTCTCTTTTTTTAAAGATAAGGTTTTCGGATTCTCTTCCTGTTTGTAATAGTTTCTTGTCGGAGAGCCCATCAACCCAAAACCAAAAAAGAAGAAGAAAAGAAAAAAAAAAGTTTTATTTCTAATTTTTTTACTGGAGAAGAAAAGGAAAAAAATCAATGGCGAATCCTTGGTGGGTTGGGAATGTTGCAATCGGTGGAGTTGAGAGTCCAGTGACTTCATCAGCTCCTTCTTTACACCACAGAAACAGTAACAACAACAACACACCGACTATGACCCGTTCGGATCCAAGATTGGACCATGACTTCACCAGTGGAAGCCCTAATAATACTCAGACTCAGAGCCAAGAAGAGCAGACCAGCCGTGACGAGCAACCGGCTGTTGATCCTGGATCTGGATCCGGTTCTACGGGTCGGCGTCCTAGAGGTAGACCTCCTGGTTCCAAGAACAAACCAAAGAGTCCGGTCGTTGTCACCAAAGAAAGCCCTAACTCTCTTCAGAGCCATGTTCTTGAGATCGCTACTGGCGCTGACGTGGCGGAAAGCTTAAACGCCTTTGCTCGTAGACGCGGCCGTGGTGTTTCTGTGCTGAGCGGTAGTGGTTTGGTCACTAATGTTACTCTGCGTCAGCCTGCTGCGTCTGGTGGAGTTGTGAGCTTGCGTGGTCAGTTTGAGATCTTGTCTATGTGTGGTGCTTTTCTTCCTACTTCTGGTTCTCCTGCTGCAGCCGCTGGTCTAACTATTTACTTAGCTGGAGCTCAAGGTCAAGTCGTGGGAGGAGGTGTTGCTGGCCCGCTTATCGCCTCTGGACCTGTTATTGTGATAGCTGCTACGTTTTGCAATGCCACTTACGAGAGGTTACCGATTGAAGATGAACAACAACAACAACAACAACAACAAGAGCAGCAACTACAGCTAGAAGATGTGAAGAAGCAGAAGGTGAAGGAGGATGATGATAACGAGAGTGGGAATGATGGAAACGAAGGACCGATGCAGCCTCCCATGTATAATATGCCTCCTAATTTTATGCCTAATGGTCACCAAATGGCTCAACACGACGTGTTTTGGGGTGCTGCTACGCCTCGTGCTCCTCCTTCATATTGATGATAGTTTAGTTAGGCGGTGGTGGTGGTTGGGTTGGCACGTTTGGAAGGATGATTATATTTTCCGTTAGGATGGTTAGGCTTTTGTTTATTAAAGCTATCAAGTATCTTTTTTTCACGGGTGGTCGGACTTTTAGCTAGTGTTTGTTGGTTTGTTTTGTGACGGCTATTACTGGTTTTTCTGACTTGACTATTTTGATCGCGGATAGCTTTGTATGAAGGTGAAATTGATTGTAGAATCGTCTTTAAAATTTGATGTTGGAAAAACCAAAGCAAATGGTGTGTGCAATGGAAGCAATTACGACTATCATTCCCTTCTTTAATGTTGTTGGTAAGTCTGTGTGATTCTTTTCTATATCTTGCTGTTTGTTAATCGCTTATCTTTGCTCTCCAAACTCTTACCTGTTGAGGCTGATTATATTAAGCTTAGTTTACGTACTTGGCTCTATTACTTTAGTTTTTTCTTGAGCTTGTAATACGGTTAAGTGTTATCAAGGGAGGGTTTCACTTGCAGATAGATATCCATGCTTATGTGTTGCATCTAGAGAGTAGATATGCTTCATTATGAATCTTAAGTGCTTTTGACATAAGATTAGAGCATACAAATCGGGTTATTGCTTTAATTGCGGGTAGTTAATGTTTATGAAGTTTTATGTGTGTGGATGTGGATATACTTTTTTCGCATATTCATGTTGTGTTTACTTTTCTAGTCAGAGTTGTTTGTTAGCTGATGGATTTCAACAAAGTTTCATTTCTTTGGTTTTATGGTTTTGGTCCCAAAAAAGCATATGATTGATCAGAATTGTATCTTTACCCAAAATGTTTGGGTCTTTGGCATTGTCTTTAGTCTTAACTATTCCTTTTATGTATATAAAAAAACATGAGTACGGAAGATTTGGTCCCAACAAGACTAAACTCCGTAGCAATTTTGTATTTTAACGGCTAAAATACAAAGTTGTAACCATTTAACTTCTTAGATAATGTTTTTGAGTACGGCTTAGAACATAATATTTTATCATGCAAATTGTGAAATGTGTTTCTTGTATTTATATGAAAAACGCATTTTCACATCTGAATGATGTGCAGTGATGGCAGCCAATACTAAATGGATGTGTGAAGTGTTAAAACATTGATCTAAATTTGTATTTCTCTGGTCACCTTAATATTATAGTACTAATATGATCGATCACGCACAGTGCAAAGGATTGAAGGTTGAGTAGTGTAAACTAAATTTTTGTACTTCTTGCATACAGTAATAAGCAAAACCGAGTGCTACATTTGTGGTTCAGTTCTAAGAAACACATGTATATTGGATTAGAGCCAAACTGCTTGGATTTTGGTTTGATTAGAAAATGATGTGGTTAATTCGGTTTATAACTCTTTTGTTCGGATTTAGCTTCTGATTTTGGCCAATACAGTCAGAAGTTTACTGAGCCAATTTCGAGTTCGACCGACACAAATCTCTACTTTTTAACGTACAGTATGTGCGTTTCTTTTTCAGTCATGCAATAATATTCACGTTTGACGTTTGATAATGCTAATTGCTAAATTACATATTTTTCTTACAACATCCATTTAATTTCATATTTTCACGACAGTGATACACCTAAAATGTAACTAGATATGAAAATTATGAATAAACATAATAATTATATTTGGCATGTTTCTACTATTTATTATTCGTCGTTATTCCATCATTTTACTATTTCATTTTCAGTGATCACCAGTCACCACAATCAACGTGAATCGTGTTCCATTTTCGATAGTTATATTAACTTTTAACTGCTTTTATTCAACAAACACATTTTTCTTGAAGGGCCTTTATCTTTAATTTAGCTGTTAATCTGTCCAAAACGTAGACTAAATTATCCCATCTTTTTGTTATTTTCAATATCTTCTCTAACTGATTAATTGACTTCTTTTTCCCTATCCAAGAACAATTCTTCTTACTTCATCTTTCTGAAAGGTAACTTCTTCCAATCTAATAATTTTCAATGTCAAGTGGGTCATTTACACGATTCACACTACATGAAAACCCGCGTCATGACGATACTTTAGAATATTTAATTGATGGATTTTTATCGAATGGGTGAAAGTATATAAAGTTATTTTCTTGGTTTTAGTTTTAGTACTTTGGCCAAGACATCGTCATCGGTGCCGGACCACGTTACTGGAATAGTGTCCAGACTGTATGCTTTCTAGTTACCCGACAACATTGTGTGCGTATAGTTTAGTTCTATACTTCTATTGCATACGTTGGCTATAAGGATATAATTTCTCACAACATAGTTACTAATTTAGAACTATTAAAAAGAAAAGGACTGACTGAAGGATATATTTTTCTGATATGAGGGTGTTTTACGGTCATTTAGTCCTTGATGTTTGACTCGTAAGCTTACTTAGGGAATTCAAACTACTTAAGAGATGAATTTGAAAGATCACTATTAATTATATATTTTTTTTTAAGTTCTAGATCGACGGATCGAATTGTATGGTATCTTTCCACCAATGAATACAAATAGTCTATTAATTTATGCTAATGGCTGTATAATATGTTGTATATTAAAGGAAAAATTGTTTTGCTTAGTCGATGAAAATAGTTTCAAGAAGTGTTTACATATTCAAAAAAAAATATAGTTTCAAGTGCATTTAAACAATTTTTGTAATGTGCTTTATTACCTTTACCGCTTTACGTATGCGTTCGTAATTTACTTAAAAACGCTATAACAAATAAAGTCATTCCATATGTATTATTTAGACTTTATATAGACTTTAAAAACTATCACACAATAATCTAATATTTTGAAAAAACCAAGATATGTACTTTAGTTTTATATAAATATATCGTCGTTAATTCAAGCTCAGCTGCTCAGCGCATAATATACATCATGTTGATTGGTGAGATTTAAAAAAAAAAATCCAAATTTTCAAGTCTAATAATAAAAACTTTTTAGGGGTCAGATTTTATTAAGAAATGTGGTCAGATGTCATTTAACCGTTAAACATCAGTTTAAAATCATGAAACATGGAACGAACCCCAATATCCTCTAGTAATACAGTTGTTGTATCCGTCAGAAGAAAAAATTAAGAAATTCACAAGTCAAAAATCTTAGATCGTTTATTTACGATTGATACGTACTTGCTCATCGATTAAACTAATCAATACCGACGATCTCGATTGATATGTAGTAACAACACATCGGAACCCAAAAGTAAATGGTACTAACCTCGTATAATCATATTTTAATGTTAGATTTGAATTCGATCACTGTTATTATAGCGTTTCATCTGTCTAGAAATAATTACATGTTCCTCAATCACCAACATCATTCTCAGCATCACATGCTTTCATAATCTTCACAATCTTCTTAACCTCTACTCCTACTAGATCGTATGTTAGAACTATAACCCTAATATCTTATTAACCATTAATATATATACTTCTCTCCCAAGAAAACAATTCTTGATGGCTCAGACGACCTTTGTTTTCGTCTGGTTACTACTCCTCTTCTTCTTCACACACTTAGTTTCATCTCTACCTCAAGACTTCTCCTTCGTTGGATTTAAAAAAGCCTCAGACAATCTAGTCATAACCGGAGTTGCAGAGATCGCGGACACTGGAGCCGTCAGGCTCACAACAGACACACAACGCGTGATCGGTCACGCTTTCTACTCCTTACCAATCCGGTTCAAGCCTATCGGTGTTAACCGAGCTCAGTCTTTCTCCACGTCTTTTGCAATCGCCATGGTTCCAGAGTTTGTTACTCTTGGAGGCCACGGACTTGCCTTCGCCATCGCTCCAAGTCCAGATCTCAAAGGTTCTCTTCCTAGCCAGTACTTAGGTCTTTTGAATTCAAGCAGAGTTAACTTCTCGAGCCACTTCTTCGCCGTGGAATTTGATACTGTCAAGGATTTGGAGTTTGAAGACATCAATGATAACCATGTTGGAATCGATATAAACAGTATGGAGTCAAGTACTTCGACTCCCGCTGGATACTTTCTTGCTAATTCAACCAAAAGAGAGCTTTTCCTGGACGGTGGCAGAGTGATTCAAGCTTGGATTGATTACGATTCAAACAAGAAAAGGTTAGATGTTAAGCTTTCTCCATTCTCGGAGAAACCAAAGTTGTCTCTTCTCTCTTACGATGTTGATCTGTCCTCTGTTTTGGGAGATGAAATGTATGTTGGCTTCTCTGCTTCTACCGGTTTGCTAGCTAGTTCTCATTACATCTTAGGTTGGAACTTTAACATGAGTGGAGAAGCATTGTCTCTGTGTTTGCCATCTCTCCCTCGGATTCCTAGTTCAATCAAGAAGAAGAAGAACACTGGTTTGATCCTTGGAGTATCTCTCATGTGTTCCCTTTTGATCATCGCGGTTCTTGTTGCTGCATCGGTGTTCATAGTAAAAAAGGCGAAAGATGAAGACAGAGTTGAAGAGTGGGAGCTTGATTTTGGTCCGCATAGATTCTGTTACAGAGAGCTCAAGAAAGCTACTAATGGTTTTGGGGACAAGGAGCTTCTCGGGTCTGGAGGATTTGGTAAAGTATACAAAGGAAAGCTTCCCGATTCAGAAGAGTATGTAGCCGTCAAGAGAATCTCTCACGAGTCAAGACAAGGTGTACGAGAGTTCATGTCAGAGGTCTCGAGCATTGGTCATCTCCGGCATAGGAATCTTGTTCAGTTGCTCGGTTGGTGTCGAAGGCGGGATGATTTGCTTCTTGTCTATGATTTCATGCCTAATGGAAGCTTAGACATGTACTTGTTCGACGAAAACCCTAAAGTTATCTTGACTTGGAAGCAAAGATTCAAAATCATCAAAGGGGTTGCTTCCGGTTTACTCTACCTACATGAAGGATGGGAACAAACAGTCATTCACCGAGACATTAAAGCCGCCAATGTTTTGTTAGACGGTGAAATGAACGGGCGGGTGGGAGATTTCGGTCTAGCTAAGTTATATGAGCATGGATCGAACCCAGGAACCACAAGAGTGGTTGGTACATTTGGTTACTTGGCACCAGAACTCACAAAATCCGGGAAACTGACAACAAGTACAGATGTTTATGCATTTGGAGCAGTTTTGTTAGAAGTAGCTTGCGGAAGAAGACCCATCGAAACAAGTGCCTTACCGGAAGAGCTTGTAATGGTTGATTGGGTTTGGTCAAGGTGGCAAAGCGGAGACATTAGAGATGTTGTAGACAGGAGACTCAACGGTGAGTTTGATGAAGAGGAAGTGGTTATGGTGATCAAATTAGGCCTTCTATGTTCAAACAATTCCCCCGAGGTTCGACCTACAATGAGACAAGTGGTTATGTATCTCGAAAAGCAGTTTCCGTCGCCTGAAGTTGTCCCTGCACCAGATTTCTTAGATGCAAATGATAGTATGTGTCTTGATGAGGGAAGTGGTAATGCTGGCGAGTTTGAGGATTTTGTGGATTCAGCTAGGTTTTATAGCGGGCCGAATGAAACAACTACTTCATCCATATTCTCCTTCTCCGGTAAAACTAGAACTGATCCAAGATAACGTTTTGGTAACATTTTCAAGCAAAATATTCTACAATGTAAACATGTAATCTGAATTATGTTAAAATGTAATATATTTTTATCATCTGCTGTTTTTCAAGTTAACTACTTTATGCTGTTTTTGTTTTTGGGATAGAATTCTTGCATTTAAGTTAAAAAGTTGCAAGATAGCTTACATTATAAGTTTTACAATATTTGCCCATATGTTGGAACAGATAATAAAGAAGCTACCATGAAGAAGAAAGCTGTAAAGCTTAAAATCAAAAAGAGCAAAACCGTAAACCATTGTATTCATTGATTTCTGAAAGGCAAAAAAAAAAAGCCTACTGACACAACAACAACACTAGCAATAAACCATCAGCGTAGGTGTTATAAGTTTTGTGAGTCTATGTTATTAAAATAAGAGAGTAACATGCCATTCTTTACCATAAAGTAGGGAAGCTCCACATCAGTACTGGTTTTTGAAGCAGAGTGGCTCGAGCTTTCAAGTGTGTCTTGAGGAGTAACATCAACATAGCGGAGAATGTCATTGAAGATAACAGAAGACCCTTTTTGACAACCTGCCACATAGAAATATTGCAAAAATTTCCTCTTTGTTTTGTCGTCTAGAGTCACGGAACCGCAAACCATGATAAACATTCTATCTTTAAAAGATCTGCAAATCTGATAGTCCACACTATTCAGTACAAAGTTAGAAGCTCTCTTATGCAGCATAAGTTATGCTCATTAGCGACCCTCTTGTTGATGGCCTGCACCAAAAAATTGTAAACTTATATTCCATCAAAAACTGTTTCAAAGTTTCTCTAGAAATACATTGGAATAGGATCCGAGCTTTTGCAACTTACATCAAGGCCTGGCATATCAACCATTGTTCTACCAGACGTCGAAGTCGGTCTGGTCGTAACACTTTCATTGACATACATCAAACCAACTTCTTCACGCATAGGTAACTCGTAGTAAACCTTGACAAATCCAGCTGCAAATTCTACGTACATATATAGTCACACCAAAACTAAGTTTTAATTTGTAACCTTTTATATATTGAATCAAACACAACTTATATAGCTATTTACCGGATTCAGGAACGGAAGGTATCGCTGGTAATGAGTCAACATAGCGGAGGATATCATTGACGATAGCATAAGACCTATCTTGACGACGTGCTAGATACAAAGATTGAACAAATCGCCTCCTCAGTTGTTTGTCTTTACAAGTCAAGAAACCAGTAACCATGGTAAACACACCATCTTCAGAACTAGGATTGCAACTCTGAGCGGCGAAACTCATCACATCGATCGAAGCACCTTCATAGTCGCAGGAAACTATTTGCTCCTGAATTGCCTACATATATAATCAAAGATCAACAATCTTTTTGTTTCAGCATCAAACAAACAAAAACAGAAACTAAGAGAAATTTTGTATTTTACCTCAGGCGATGTGAAAGACATCATTGTACCGTCGGGACCAGGTCTACTCATAACACTGTCGTCGGCATACCACATCATGTGAACTACGTCGGGATAGACTCCTAGGTTGAGGAAGTAAGATTGGAGAAAGCAATTGGCTAACGCTTCGGAAGTATTTAAATTCATGAAGTGATATTGAATAAAGCCATTCGCTGACAATACTGACGGATCAACTTCTTTCATGGAATCCATATGATCTGCACTAGGAAGCCGTAAGAAAAGTCGAAGAAGGTATACCAAAAAAAACAAACAAACCCTAGATATTAGATATATCAAAAATCTATCTCTCCGGAACAAACGTATCTCGTGAATTGTATTAAGTCTCTCTCTTGAGTCTTGATCAATCGCTGTTGATTGAGAAATTTAAGGAATCACTGGAGGCGGCAGTTGTGAGACGGTTTATAAATTTGGAAACCTACACGTTTCGATTCAACTTCTTTATTTATGGATCAGTTTTTTAATTATATTTAATATTTTTAAAATAAATTATTAAATCGAATTATATACGGAGGGTGAATTAGGATGAAAAAGAAACCTTCTTGAAAAAGATAGCTTTCTTGAATTCATGACAAGATATAGATGATCATCTTTTGGGGAATAATGTTTTATAGTCGAGTATTATGTTTACTTACTACTTACATGTAAATGAATACAACATATGAAAACATATTTTAATCGTCATATGTTCGATTAATTTTGTCAAAATTTTGTTGTGATGGTTAGTAACGGTATAGAGTATAGTATAGACTTAGATTATAAGTATGAAATACGTAGTGATGAAAGAATTTGAGCCGAGACAGAAACCCCTAAATTATAAGACGGATTCGTTTGTCGACCCAGTTTGAAATTTAGGTTGTTTTCTATGACTCCAAACAACGTTGGAATTGATTAGATATTCTTGTGTTGGTAATGCAACATTTGCCAAGATTGTAAAACAAAAAGTAGCAATCGAAGCAGTTACGTATATGTTTGTTTTTTTCCCTCAAAAACACTATATAATTATGGGGTTGAATACACAACACCTAGGTTGGTTGGTACCTAATCTTAAATTAATGAATAACCCAAACGTCTTGGCGATGTACATCTATTAATGAGAATTATCCAAATTTATCTAGACTAATTTCTTTGTTCTGTTTCCTTCAGAACAATCTTTTATAATTTATTAGGTAATTAATCTTTTATTGGTTATGTACTCTTTTATTAATGGTGACTCTAAGCATTACCAAGTTTTGGTTATTGGATTCATTATATTCTCCCTTTTCTGTAATTTCTTGTTATTGCATATACATTTTCTTGATTTCCTTTTGTTTTTTTAGGTCAATGATTTACATTCCTTATTAACAAGAAATTCCTTTTTCGTAAGATATTCACATAAACGTACATATGTAAATAATATAAGGACGAGCAAATCAAGATCGAAGAGAGACAAGGAGTAAACAAGATGTCTTCTTCATCGATTAGTCTCCAAATCATATTTTGGCTTCTAATAATTTCCCCTCTCGCTTTCTCCAGAATCCTTCATACAACAAACCAAACACTCATCTTCCCTCTAACAACCCAAAACACTTCTTCATCCTTACTCTTCGAACGAAGTCGTCTAGTTTCTTCTCCACCCATCAAGGTTCCTTTCACACACGATGTCACACTCACCGTCTCTCTCACCGCCGGTTCACCTCCTCAAACCATCAAGATGGTTCTCGACACCGGAAGCGAGCTCTCATGGCTAAAGTGCAAACAATCCACATCATCAACCTCCATATACAACCACGTGAAGTCATCTTCCTACTCTGCTATCCCATGTTCGTCTCCCGTTTGCACCATCCAAACCCAAGATTTCTCCCTTCCAGCCTCGTGTGACAAGAAGACTAATCTCTGCCACGTGGCTGCCTCCTACGCCGATGGTTCCTCCGTGGAGGGTAACCTCGCTCAAGATACGTTTACAATCGGCTCGTCGACGGGACGCGCTACGTCGTTCGGGTGCATTGACGTGATATCAAGCACGAGACCAGAGGAAGACGCTAAAACCACCGGTTTAATGGGAATGAATCGTGGCCGGTTATCGTTTGTTAACCAAATGGGTTTATCTAAATTCTCTTATTGTATATCCGGTTCTGACTCTACCGGTGTTTTGGTTCTCGGTGAATCGAGTTTCCCTTCGCTCCCACCTCTTAAATACACGCCTTTGGTTAATCTAACCGATCGGTTACCTTATACCGACCGGTTCGCGTATACGGTCAACTTCGAAGGGATTCGGGTCGGGTCAAAACTGCTACCCATCCCTAGATCCGATCTTATTCGTGGTCAATCCGGAACGGGTCAGACGATGTTGGATTCCGGTACACAGTTCACATTCCTGCGATCTCCGGTTTACAAAATCCTGAAAACCGAATTTACAGAACAAACCAAATCGGTTCTCACCGTTGACCCGAGTATCGTGTTTGAAGCCGGAATGGATCTCTGTTTCCGGGTCGGATCAACACAGCTTGATTTTTCAAAATTGCCTGCGGTGACGCTGATGTTCAACGGAGGCGCAGAGCTGACCGTGTCGGGTCAGAAGCTGTTGTACCCGGTACCCGGATCCGGATCGAAGAAGAAGTATTGCTTCACATTCGCCAACTCGGAACCTGCGGGTATTGAAGCGTTTATAATAGGGAACCATCATCAACAAAACGTGTGGGTTGAGTATGATCTTGCTCATAAAAAGATTGGTTTTGCTAATGACGTCAAGTGTGATCATGCGAGTCAACAACTTCTTGCATCGCGACGAGTTTGAATACTTTTGTTTTTAAAAAAAATTATATATGGGACATGCATGTTTCATTGGATTCTTAATTATACGTATTTTAAAAAGTTTTGTTTTCACTAATCATTTGTTAAACTTAAAACTCGGTTGTATTATCATTTTTTTCTTTCTCTATGGTTTGGTTTTAACTTTTAACAAAGAAGATTTGGTCATCAGAAGAGTACATTATATTACATAATTTAATTTTATTAAGAAATCTACATTTGGACTACTTGCTTAACCAGAGCAAATGTGACAACAATATATATTATTTATTAATAATAAAACATTCAACACGATAAATGAACATTTTGTATTTTTAACTCTTAAAGCATGGTTTAAAAATCCTTAAGTAAAAGGATTAATCGAAGTCACGAGAGAGTATGAGCCAAAAATAAATAAATAAATAAAGAAGTGACAGTAGAAACGACGACGTTTGTGGTACCAGTGCATGCAGTATCACTTAACTATTCATAAAGGAATTAATATGGTGGTGGGCTATATGAAGACAACAACAACAAAAAAAAAAACTAAATCCTCAAAGTAGCGATAACTCGGTCCGACAGCGATTCCGTGACTCCGCCGTCGCCACGCCTATGTTACGTGAGTGAATCCGACTCTTCTCCGTAGATTTCTACACCTCCAGGTGAATTTATCTCCTCCGATCTCTAGTTCCGTTCAATTGATTCTATTGATGATAAATTTATTTTTCTCCTCATTTCAATCTCTTGGATTAATGTGAAATGATTCGTGTTAGTTGTTTAGGATCATCGTAGGATTAATAGATGATTCGAGTTCTCATTAAGTTTTGATTTTTGATTGAAGCAAATTTAGAGATTCAGTGACAAACTTGGTACCTTTTACATGTCTGTCTTTTGTATTTGCATGCTTTTAGTATGATAATTGTTTTGAGCAAAACTTTGCAGGGGGCTCACTTGTGAATTTTTGGGAAAAGATGAGTTTTGTTTTCCGGGGAAGTAGAGGTGATTTAGAAAGCGGATTCTCTGGTTTTATACCCGAGAGACGAGCTATGGTATGCTTTCTCTTCTTAACAATTGGAAAAAAAAACATATACATTCCATTACAAATTGATCTTTTTGTTAAACTTATGGTGGTGGAATTGGTGAAACACTACAGCGTATTCATGGAGCTCGACCAGCTCATTCTAATTCCCTTGCTTTTCTGGTTACAGGTGATTCTTTTTTTAACTTCAACCCTTATGTCTCTCTGCAATCAGTTATGATGTAATTACTTGTTTGGTTTTGTGTATTGCTTGCAGTTCTTTTGCTGTTTATGATTCTCAGTTCGCATCAGATGCCTCCTAATTTCCTGGTTTGTCATTACTTAAAAGAGATAAAGTTTTTATCTTTTCAGTTACTTATCTTTAGGGTTATCAGTTTGACATTCCACATGTTTTTTTAGCTCTGGCTTGTGCTTGGGGTGTTTTTGATGGCAACGACCCTTATGATGTATGCCACTTGCCAACAACTTCAAGCTCAGGCTGCTGCAGCAAGCGGCCTCTTTAGTCACACTGAGCTGAGGTTGCATGTGCCTCCCTCCATTGCTCTTGCTACAAGAGGACGTCTTCAAGGACTTAGGCTCCAGCTGGCTCTTCTTGATCGGGAGTTTGATGACTTAGGTCAGTGAATTTTCTTTATAATTTGATTTCTTAGCAAACTTTAGGATTTGTCCCTTTTTTCTTTGCCTAGTTTAATGAATTGCTCTTTATAGTTGAAGTCTGAGGCAAAAGTTGTTCTGCTGCAGATTATGAAACTCTAAGAGCGCTGGATTCTGATAATGTTTCCACAACCTCTATGAGCGAGGAAGAGATCAATGCACTTCCAGTACACAAGTACAAGGTGTTGGATCCTGAAAAGTGAGTAACTATTGTATCTTAATATGTTTTTAAAAGTGGGTTTTTTTGAGGAATAGGAAATTGGTAAGTTAGGATGCTGTGGTATACCAACCTGGATAGACGTTAACTTCCTTAACGGGGGAAGAGAGGGTGGTAGAAGTTACAACTTGATAGATTAGAAACTTATATCTAATTGGGAATATTGTACTTAGCTTTACTGTTTACTCTGCTAAATAGGGTGAATGAACGCGTAAGGTATTGACTATTGAGTGTGTCCAGTGATTACTAAAGTTCTGTTTTTCAGTAGATTCTTCCATATTTACAGGTTTCAGTCGTTCCTATCACTACTTAATAGATCGTTGGCTCAAGGCCCTTTTATTTGTCATTGAGTAAAAATTTCATTAGCTCAAGGATCTTTTGTTTCTGGAATATGTTGATCTAATCAGTATTCATGGTTTTTGGCTCGTGTTCGTTTTGTTGACAGTGGTTGCTCTTTGGCCAAGCAGGCATCAACGTCATCCTCAGCTGAGGTAATTTACATATTCCCATATTCCAAAAATTTCATTTCATATGTAGTTGATCAGTACTTTAATTAAATTGTCATGGTATTTTTCATTGTTCAAAGCAGCAGAAACAAGATCCTGTCAATGGAAGTTTAAAAGGAACAGAAGACGAGCTCACTTGTAGTGTTTGCCTAGAACAAGTAACCGCAGGGGAAATTGTTCGCACCTTACCTTGCTTGCATCAGGTGTCCATATTATCTCTTATACAAAACTAAAATCCTCCGAGGTATTTTATTGTCTCAAGACTCATACATATATCCGTTTGCTCAGTTTCATGCAGGATGTATTGATCCATGGTTGCGGCAGCAAGGAACATGTCCTGTCTGTAAATTCAGAGCTCATTCAGGATGGCAAGAACAAGATGATGATGATGCTTCAGACATGGTTTGAAAAGTTTGGTTTCCGACACTTGTTATGTTATTAATGTATGTGTGTGAGAGAATTAAGCCCCAAACCATGTAATGGTCAATAATCAATATGATGATTGATGACTCTGCTCAGTTTGATTAAAATTCAAAGCTAAATCACAAAATGGTATCCAAGAGATACATGCACTGGTCCTTTTAAATTTTAGCTTTTACATTATTTAGCTTTGCCTTTGCCTTTTCCTTTGCCTTGACCTTTCTTAGCGTCTAGCTTAGCTTGAATCCTAGCAGCTGCAGCAGCTTTTGCTTCTTCTCTCTTTTTCTTATCATCCTCTTTAGCAGCTGCAGCAATCTCCCTCTGCTTCTTCAGATCCCTGCAACCATAAACAAAGGGAGTTTTATATATATATGCCAATGGCGAAGAAAGAAATCAAACGTTGAGGTCCAAGTGTAAATCATGCTTACTCTAGTCTGGCTCTCTCCTCAGAAACACTGCCAACACTAGCACCTTTCCTCGGTCTACAAGCAACCAATTCAACTTCGAAAATCAAAGTTGCACTGCAATATTACCAAACATGTCAATTACAATACGCCTTAAAAAAAGATGCAAGCGGGTGTGTGTTGTTAACTTTACATACTCAGGTGGGATATCAGGAGGAGACCCTGCTCTTCCGTAAGCATATTCTGGCTTACATGTGATTTTTGCAACTTCTCCAACCTGAAAAACAAAAAAAAAAAGATTGGCAAATCAATTTGTATAAAATAACTGAAAAAGTTGAGATTGAAAGGGTCAAAAGAAAAGACACAAACAAACCTTCATGGTTTTAAGAGCAATGTCCCAAGAACGGATAACACTGCCTGTTCCTAACTCAAAAGAGAAAACAAGATTGTCTTCGCGTGTAGTGTCAAAGACCTTTTCGTCTTCAGCCAATATACCCTCATAGTGAACTACAAAGATTTAAATCAGAAGGTGATTTGTTATTATTATGGTTCTTCATCAAACACATATGGTTTGGGTAGATGAATGAACATAGTACCATCGACAACAGGGAGATCATCAGAAGGTGAAATAGCATCAGGTTTGGCTCTCCTAACAATCTCTTTCAAGACACCACCATCTCCAGTCAAATCAATTGCATCACCCATAGCTTTTTTAAAAGTTCAAAGACACCTAATTCACCCCAAAAAAACACACACACACACAAACATCTCATACAAATATTACATGAATCGTGAATAAAACAGGTCCTAGAGATGCAATTCGATCTCTCGAAGTCGAACTAACCTGATTCGAGTAAAGAATGAATAGTCTCTGATCGAATAACAAAAAAAAGGAAGAAGCGAGAGTGGAGTAGAGGAGATCGGCGGCCATATACTGTCCTAATGAGTCGAGAGAATCGTCTTCTTCTTCTCTAATCCGATGATGCTGTTGACGTCACGTGTTGTTCTCTAGGGACCGGTAAAAAAAATCATATTTGGTGGCCCATTAGGCCCATTATTTTTTTAAGAGGTCTTCCTCTATTATTAACCCAAGAGATGTAAGCCCATGCAATATGTTAAAAAAACATATATATTTGCTCGCTTTTGTAAAAACTGGATTTTTTTTTTTCTTTGATAAAGTGTTTATGATTTTATTTCGGCTCTTCACTCCCATTTTTCAATTTTGTAGAAAAAAATATGAAAACTATAATTGTAAAATTTTGCAATCCCAGTAATTACGAGTAAACTAAAGTACAAAAGATTCCACAAAGTGAAAAAAATGTAACAGTGAAAGTCAAAACGGAATATTTGTCCGCGTGGTTGTTTTGTCTAAAGACAGAGCAATTGATGATACTATTAAACAAAAGCCAAAATCAAATCAAGCATGCTAATGAACAATCAATATTCTATAAAATCATTAAACAAAATATCCCTTTGGATTTGTGGAGATGGCTGGTAAAGTCTAGTTTTCAATCAATCATTCCCCAAAACCCCCCTTTCATCTCACTTACTAAACTATTTTAATTTGTCTCTTTATATGTATAATGGAATTGAAATTATCCTTAATTACAATATCTAATCATATATCTCCTATAATTGTTAATGCCCCCATTATACTCTTATGTTTATATACACAGTTTAGGAAAAAGTATTGGCATTCTTTTTTCTAATCGGACCCATTTGAATCTCATTGTTTAAGCAAAGGCAGTCAGTTTTTTTTAACATAGATTTGTAGATACATCTGACTATACCTACATGAATTAAGTCTTGATATATCATTGTCCTATATATCCCTTCTTAGATCAAACTTAACTAATTACAAACTTGCATGCGGTATATACGTGAATAATAATAATGCTGAGGTATATAGTGAGCAGGTATGTTCAGATAGTGGTCATATTGGGAACACTCCATGCTTACTCTGCAAAATCATTGCCATAATTATTGAAAAGAAACTTAATTATAAAAATGCGTGATCATCACTATGGTCAAACGTTAAAAAATTTAAAATATCTTAAGGTCACCACAAAGTATCAAAAGTAAACATAAGCTACATCGAAAAACTCGACGATTAGAAAAACATGAAAAATGTAGTACAAAGAAAACAAGAGCGATGGCCCAGCCCACTGCCCGCACACATACATATATAATACATCTAAAGTGTAAATGCCATCGATTAATTCATAAAGAAAGTATCATCCAAGTATAAATGACAAAACCATCTACTTACGGTACCAATCATGTTTGTTCAACTAACATCCGAAGTGCCAATTCCAAGATCATCGTGATAGTAGTCATTGCACTTGTAGATGAAAAAAACAATATTAAAAAAAAAAAGAACTTTATGTCCGTCCGCCAATAACAATAAGTTGATGAAAGTAAGAAAGTTGATGATAATCTATTCTAGAGAAATATTTATTCTGAAAAAAATATGATCACAACATTAGCGGTAGCTCAATGACTAGCAGCATTGGTACTTTCTTTCTTTCTTTCTTTCTTTCTTTCTTTCTTTCTTTAAGAGACTCGATCTTTCTAGCCTTAGCTTTGTTTATTTAATCACCTAGCTAGACCTAAGACACTACAATTACATATTACTATCATTTATTCAAGCTATTAATATGAACTATAAATTTATAATTAATGTGGCCATATATAATGATGAATACCAATGGAAGTTACGGGACCAAATAATACGTAGTGGCTTTAATTTATAAATCTGAATATTTTTCACGTTTGTAATATTTCTTCTTATAGTAGTATTTAAGTGGCATGTAATCATGGACTACGTAAGATGTTAAGTTTTGTTAGCACTTAGCATAGTGCATAATCCATTGCATAAAATAATTATTTTTTATGTTTATGTAAGCTTTCTTCCTCTTAGATAATCTTTGTTTTTTGGCAAAAAGAAGAAGACTCTTTTATTTTATTACTTTAACAAGATAATCTTTTATAATTCGCATGTTCAATCCACTATAGTCACAACATTATTTCTTTGGAACATTTTGAAGTTACCATAATTGTCCTTTGACTTCAAGGATATTCGAAAAAATCTTTATCACATATTCACATCTAATTTTTGGAAAAAATATACTTTTTCTCTAACGCATTTAAGTCATAACACGTGATTTAAACAAATCGGCTTAGACAATACTGCGATATGTTTTCAAATCACGTATTCACGTTCAACTTCAAGTAACTAATATAATATCGATATGATCGAGCAAGAAAACGAACTGATATGTTTATATATTATATTATCTATACTTCAAGTGCATACACTGAAACTGATGACCAAAAACATAACACAGACATTCGAATCTAAATTACAACTAATACGTTGAAACCAGAAACTAGAATCCCTTATGTACATTTGTATCTCTATTCTACTTTCATAGACTAAAAACTGCGGCAAGAAGAAGAAGAGAGAGAGAGGGTTTTGATGATTGATTTAGCTAGTAGTGGTCGGAGTAAGTATTGTGATTATCAGTCCAGCAAATAAGCATAACGACGCATCTCCGCATGATGTAAAAGCGAGCTCTCTGTTCTTTCACCAATCTCCCACACTTCCTCGTGAAACTGTACTTCCCCTGTTTCTGTCTCGACGGGCGCGTGTTCCTCGACGTGCCTTCGTTGTCTCCAAACCTTTCCTTTTTCGATAACTGAAACTGCGGTGAGATCCTCGGTCGAGACATTAATTTGCCTTAAGATTCTTAGACTTCTAATCCTCCTTGGGAAGTGAATTGATGATTTTGTTAGATAGATTCTTGTTGGAGAGACTGATGGAATTGAGATTTTTTTCTCGAATATGGGAGATTCACCAAAGTTAAAGAGAGAGAGTTAAGGAAGAGAGAGTATAGGATACTTGCCCATTTATAATGGTTTTACAACTTAAGTATCTTTTTGAACACAAAACGGCTCAACGAGAAAGAACAATTAAATAAAGCAAGCTATAATAACAAGTTTGTTTTTTTTCTTTCTCCTTTTTCCATTTCATTTACTCAAGATATATTTAACTTATAAGCCTCAAATATCATAGGACTACTTAATTTTATATTTTTCTAAACCTAAGCATATTTTCGAGAAAAAAAAAAGAATAAAAAGGAAATAACCTAAAAAAAGAATAAAAAGGAAATAACCTGTGAATAAGAAACAAAAACTAAAAAGGCTCATAGCATTTTAAGCTTTCAGTTACATTGATGATCTTATTCTTACAACAAAACATGGGTTTCTTTAGAAGAACTTGTTTCTTTTGTTTTGTAAATTTCACTAACTTCGATAAAAAGTTGAAAGACAAAAAACATGAACAAAAACTTGAGTATTCAAAGTTTGTTTTTTGAAAAACGGGTGCATGAGTCAGGAAAGAGGAAAAGATTGAGCAGAAAGAGAGATTTTAATGCATGAAAGCAAATCTAAACTCTCAGTGAGCTTTTCTCTGCAACTGTAACTGTTTATTGCTTTCTCAGTACAATTCATTATTATTCCACCAACAACAGTCATATTCACTCTTCAACAAAACAATAGAAAAATAAATAAAAATAGAGGTCCAATATATTCTATTTTTATTTTACAATTAACACCTTTTATTTTTTTAAATTACAAACTAATCCATTTTACTTTAAAATTTGTAACACTTTCATAAAATTATCTTTTGCAAATAGTAGTCTCAATATTTTAGAATAAATATTTATACTTAAATTTCTATTATTAGTTCTTAAAAATACTTATTTTATTTATTTTGGTCATAAATAAAAGAAGTTAAAGATTAAGATGACTACTTTGCAAATAAAATAGTTCACCTCTATTTATAGAGGAAAAAATAGAATTGCTCTATAAATAGAGAAAAAAATAGCAATCTCTATTATAGAGGTAAAAATAGAATACCATTGGAACAAAAATTACTCTATAATAGATTATAGAAGCAAAAATAGAGTACCATTAGAGATGTTCTAAGAAATAAAAGCATAGCTTAACAAAACAACCACTCTTCCACTATTTGTTGACTATTCAGAATATGTAACAACATCTCAGAGACTTGTAATAATTTTGCGTCTTTAAAAGCTCATACACATCTCAATAAATCAGATATAAATATTATTTGTAACGAATCCGAATGTAGTACTAAGTAATATTCTTGTAATTTACAAAAAACAAAAATAATAATAAAGTCATTATCGCTTAACAGTGGCATTGAATATAAAAAGCAAAAGCAGAGACATATCAAACAAAATCCAAATTAGTCAAGCACCAAATCTTGTTCTAATCATTGTGGTTAGGATTATCAATCACAAATAACACTAATCCGAATTTCTTACTACAGTATCTACTAGTATTTTCTAAATAACCATCACTGATTTTCATACGAGTATCTCATTGTTTAACCTAGGTCACTAGATTAGCCTATGATTGGATGCAACTCATACAATGGTCTCTTCGTCTCCAAGCTAGCGATTCTTTTCTCCCCTTTTATTATTTCTCGTCATATTACCACTACCAGTGTATATGAAAACTAGCTAAAAATTTACATAGAAATATCCAGGGTAAAAAAAAAATTTGCTTACTCAGGAAGAATAAAATACTTGTAATCAGAATTATCAGAATCTATCAGACAATAAAGATTAACACTCTCTTCGTTCTTTTCTTTTTTTTGAAAAATATGCATTCTTAATATTTCACTTGTAACTTGTAAGGCATCGAAGATGAAGTTCGAAATTAACTCAAAATCTTATTTTGATTTGCAAAAATGTCCATATTTCTTCGGACCGAGGAGGATTACGAAAAATAGTATGTGCATGTACATACGTTATACACCCACAATTTAGGCCCAAAATTAAAGGCCCAAAACAAAAAAAAATGCCTGAAGTGCCCAACGTTACGATAAATGGGGGATGCATTTGATAATCGTTTACCTTGAATCGACCGACCAACCATCAAATTAAATCTTGGAAAATTCCAAATGTAACCAATCAAATTTTTTGGCCGTCAGTTACATCAGTGTTTATTTTTAACCCTTAACACAAAGAACAGCTTGCGAGATCACGACGGATGATGTTTACAACTCAACACACAATTTAAAGTACTATATATGGAATCACAGATGACCTAACTTACAGCAGAACCTCCCAAAAGCTTTTACTGATAATAATCTGCAAATACCTATGTTGCATGAAAACTCTTTTTAAGGTACGTTTCCCGTTTCCGAAACGTTTCAGAAACAGAAACTCGTGGAAACACGAAAACAAGACACGGAAACACGATTCCTAAAAATCTATGTTTGAAAACACGATGGAAATTCCGTTTTCGTTTTGGAAACACGACATAAACTTTTTCTTAGCTTAGAAACCTAATAAATAAAATAATTTGAAAATCTATATTCACAATCAGTGTTCAAGAAAGCGCTAGGCGGTATCTGGGCGGTGACCCAACGCCTAGCGCCTAGAACGCTTAGTCGGAGTCTAAACGATTTTTAAGCGGTTTAGGCGTTTACAACATAAAACATTATATATAATTATATTAAAATATATGTTATAAAAATAAAAAATTTATAAATTATAAACAACGGTAAGAAAAATATATTTATTTAAGTTATATTAACAACATATAAATGTTTATAATTACATATATAGATATAAAACATAATAATTTAATTATATGTAATTTAAAAATCAAAAATAAATATTAAAATAAAATGTATGTAATTTTAAGCGGGTTAGGCGGTCATCTAGGCGTCTGCTGAGCGCCTAGCGCCTAGACGGCGCCTAGGCGGCCGCCTAGACCGCTTTCTTGAACACTGTTCACAATAAATATAAATATATAATATTATTAGTGTTTTAATTCAACTATTTAATATTTATGTTTTGAGATTGTGTTGTTTTACCTATTTCTTTTGATATAGGTTTTATGTTTGGTATTTTATTATGTATACACATATATATCAAGATATATATATATACATATGTTTCCAAAACGTTTCCATTTCTTAATTTTAGAAAAATATCGTTTTTCGTTTCCGAAACGTTTCGCTTCCGCGTATTCGTTTCCGTTTCCATGCAACCTAGGGAAATACTGCATAAAAGACGTTTTCAAACCTAACTGTAATCCGGGATTACTGTCTGAATTTGATTTCCCGTATCATTGTATATATAGACCAATTATTACACCAATAATATTTGCAAATTAACTACTAAGTCAAGTGCTTTGAATATTGAAAAAAAAAAAAAAAAGAGAATCCATGACACAAATCTACCTCACTTGCCTTCAAATATAACTCATGCATATGTTTGAGACATACGAAAAAGCTAGCGTTGGTGTTGTTATATTTCAACTTTCAACATGTCACACATATCAATGAGACCAAAATTTTAGGAAGCAAGTTTGATTTAATTAAGATTTTGATCGATACTATAGAACCCTTTGAAATAAAATCTACCCACTTAAAACTTGTTTGGTCTAAATAGGGAGTACCCCATCAAGAAAATCTTAATCATCCAAACTAAATACACGTTGTAGTTCCAACACAGTATATACCAATTTCTGGCAGGTCTTAAATATTAGATAATATATCATCGAATCTTTGCAGCAGAGAACAACTGCAAAAGCCTCGTACACAACTAAACCACTTTATTGTATTACTATTTGTCTATTTGTATTTGCTCGCACAATTATTATGCCCATTTCATACATTAAACTACAATTTCACACACTTAAGGGATAGATCATAGTTTCGATTGGCACTAATTAATTAAGAACCTTTAGAAATGAGATTCATATGTTATAAAATCTTCTCTAGGACATCAGGTTCGAAAGATATGTATATGTATATATATATATATATATCAAAAGTTACTCTCATAATTATACCTGTCACATACACATCACATCGTCATCTACTACATTAGAGAAGCATGATCCGAAAGTAGAGATCTAATCACATATTATAAAAAACCCTGGACACACAAAACAAGGAGGAGGGGTTGGATTGTACATGAAGATGAGTCCTTTGATTAACCAACGGACAAAGAGAAGGGACATAACCAGATGTAACCGAACATAAAACAACAGACATATGTAAGCACTTTCTTTGCATTTATGACTCAGCTTTGATTATTTTAGAGAGAAAAGAGTTGTATATATTCTTTGGCGGTACAAATATAACCCTAAAACCTAATCGGAAATTTTGTTCACGATCTATACATTGGAGAAAGAGTATAACAAAAAAAGGGAAAAAAGACATAATGGTTCAGTTCATCAGTTGAAAGCACCATATACGTACATCAGTACATCCGATCCACCTTTTTTCCCACATCATTAATTGTCCTTAATTTCGTCCACAAAATGTTCATACGCACATAAATATATCAAAAATAAAAATAAAAATAAATATGCTTTAATTAAACGATCAAACAAAAATTAAACATAATGCATCTATACCTTAGGATTTATCGCAAATCATTATTGGAAGGATATAAAAACATGTTGATATGTATTTTGGATTTGAAAAATATGGAGAAGAAAAAACCCTAAAGAAATAAGTCATTTAATTGCCGCTGCAGCATCATCAAGATTCTCAAACCAAATAATATAGGCTCCAAAGGAGAACCCATAAAAGAAAATGATTTCTGAATCTTGAAGATGTTGCAATAGCAAACAATGACTGCCACTAACTTCAGAATCTGAAGTCATCATGACAATAACCCTAAAGACTAAAAGAGATCTGAAGACGAAAAAGAAGGAGGAGGAGATGAGATTTTAGGGTGAAGAAAGTAGGAAAGGGTAAAGAGTTTAAATAGAGGAAAGAGAAAGAGATCGACGGTGGAGATTTTGTTGACATACTAGAGAGAGAGAGGGAGGAAGATTAGGGAAATAGTTACACATCGTAATCGAAGATACCAAATATTCCAAAGCTCATTAACCCTCACTGTGGTCATAATTAATTAAAAAGGTAAAAATCTGAGTGATATAAAAAAATAAAAAGAAATTGAAGACAGTAAATTAATGGAGCTAAGTGTTAAAACAAAGAGAGAAGAGAGATGCTTTGCGTAGTTCACAAGCATTAAGTTTTGTGGATCGATGGAAATTGACACATTTGACAGCTCCCTTCCTCTCTCTCTCACCATTTAGGGTTTAGGGTTTCCTCAGACGTTTCCTTGCTTTTGGTCCCTCCCCTTACAGTTTCCGCTTCTTTCTCTTTTATCTTTTTTTTTCTTCATATTAAATTATTGTGACTATAAAAAACTTTTTGTGGGTTTTCACATTTTCATGTTTATTGTTCCTTTTTAGTTTTTCTAAAAAGTGATCATCTTTGCTATTTGGTCTCATCGAGCGGCGCTTGCTTTTTACCTCCAACTTATCTTAAGCCAATATCCAAAAAAAATCACTTAAAGAGTTCAGTTTCCTATTGATAGATTAAAGAAAGACTACTCTACTTGCAAATATATTAGACGACAAAGTATGCAATAGTCATCAACTTTAATTTGTGTCATATCATACATATATTTTAAAAAAGTCATCAACTATAAATAAGTTCTTCATCTGATATCTCCTGTTATAAACAGTAACTTTAAAATCACTCACTCTTATAACGCATAAAATATTATTTGCATGTTTGACTTCATTTAAAAACAAATCCATTTTGTTGGATCGTTTGAGATCCCATGTAATTAGGCTTGCTGTTGTGCTCAAAGCTTGCGAGGACCTATTATTTCGGCGTCTCATTTGTGATCATTCCTCCTACGCAATTTATTGGAACTTGCTGATTTATTAGGAGAATTGTATTGCAAAAAGTTTTATTAAAAAATAAAAAAGACTACAGAGACGCTCAGACGCAGATGCAATATTTTTCGGCTTTAAGTATTCAATAATTTATGTGTTGGTTAGAGACATATTGGTTTATTAATTACTACCGGACTTGAAACAATATGAATTACGTTTTCTTAATTATCATGTATAAAGATATGATCAATTTTTTTTCTTTGGAAGTATGACCAAATGTTGATCTGTTACAATGTAAATTATGTTCATACAAAAAAAAAGATTTAGCAATTCTTTTTTACAAAACGAAGTGGTCTTCCTCTTTCTTTTTTTACAACTTCCTACATGTACGGCATTATGCTTGGTGACTTGGTGTTCTGGTATATTAGGTGATTCTCTTGCAGGTTCAATTTCTCTAATAAGGACCAAAAAACAGTATACCATAACAAGTACAGATATATAGGTGGGTTGAGCCCTATAGGCTAATTAATTTTCATTGAATATACATAAGATTCCTGAGATATGGACTCGTCTAATAGCTTCTCAAAATAATATATACTGTAGCTATTAATTACAATTGCATGACTCCAGATTATTTCTTAGCTAGTACACGATATATCTTATGCTGTCAGAAATATATTGGTGAGAAACGAGGATGTGGTATGGCACAAAACCCTAGTTTTGCCCACATAATGAAAACTTTACATTATAGTAGAGATTTAAAAAAATGTAAGTGCGTGCGTATAATAAGTTAAGACGTACCAAGTTGAAGAATAGAAAGAGAGAAAAATAAAAATAGAAAAAGACGATACACGAAGATAGAGGAGGAGATGGGACATTGACGTGGCTGCATATGCCATAGAGTACGGATACATGAGAAGTGGAGCCAAAGAGCCTATCCTCCTCCTCGTACGGGACCCTTTTTATTTCTTTTTAATTTTTTATTGTCACATCCATCTCTTCATGTCATAATGTGTACACCAATGTTTTCTCATTGTTTTCTATATCACTATACCGGTTCAGTCTCGAAGTTTTTGTATTACTGTTGTTGAACGTATATTTCATAAGTTCAAGAATTAGGCGCTTATCAGTATATGTATATTCATAATTGATTTTTAGTATTTTTTTCGCAACCATGATTTAATCTACCTGTCGTACTCACTAAAAAAACTGTCTTAATTATATAGTTGTCTTTACGTGTTAATTAATCCCACATATCTCTAGTAGCATTAAAATTTGAAGATTTAAAGTGATGGGTGCGATGACAACAAAAGAAAAAGCTTAGGATAACACACATAACCCTAACTAGTAACTAATCAAGTTAAGACAAATATGTTTGTATAGTACTAATAGAGAGAGGTTATGATATTAATCTAATTAAGCTCGATCGACACTACAAAGTGACTCACGGAGTCTCGTGACACATTAATTGCTTTCAAACCAATACGAAGGAACAAATAAAACGATTGGTTGTGGAAATTAATAAATGTAAGAGGGTACTACTTCGTAGGTGTGTATAGATAGCCCTTAAATTTCGCTGACAATTTTTACACAAGGAAAAAGAAAAGAGAAAGTGAGAGTTATAATTTTAATTTTAATTATTACTCTGAAATGAATATGTATGTATATATACATAGTCTATTCTTATTAGCTTTCTTCATTTGGAAAACCCTTTTGGGCAATCTCAGCCTCTTCCTCTGTCTCCTCGTATACTCTTTTCCCCTCCTCTCCAACTCCTTCTCCAAAATCGATTAATTACATCATAAAATGACAAACTATTACCTCCACTAAAGCTTTTTTGTTCTTTTTACAATTACAGTATACCAACATCTTCCTTAACAGCCGAAAATTATAATAAGACTGTGTTTATTATTGGGAGGAATTTGTTTACTTTTCAAATATACGTATAAATATGATGACATGCTAATTACTTTGATTATCGTTATCCATATTTTTCTTACATCGATTCTTGTTTAGATAGTAGATGTTTTCATCTCCACCTCTGCTATAGTTCTTTTTCATTTTTTCTTCTTGAATGTTTTGTTATGTTCTTCCAACAGTAAGAGACAATTAATGTTTTGTAAAAAAAACTAGAAAGAATTGTTGCCTTTGGATATTGTTAATTAATAGTTAAACATCCGCGGTAAGAAAACAAAAGCATATTGCCATTAATGATAAATTAATCACACTATTTAAGGGATAAATACATCAACACTCTTTATGTGAAGAGTGAATACAGAAACCAACATTTATTTTTATAGAAAGTTCTAAACATTCGGGCTCATAAATCATAATCTCTTTATGTGAAGAGTGATCCAGCAGAACCAACTCAGTGATGTTTTAATCAATCTTCTCAATTTGATTTCTCAATCTCATGATTGTGAAGATTTTTATTTGCAAGATCTTTTTATATTGACATACACAATAAAAGTGAGTAACTGACTTACAGCTGAGTGTTAATTATAATACGTTTTTGGACGATTTTAGTTCAGTAATCCACTGTTTAATATATGAATAACAATAACGGAATTATAAACGCATCTCTTTCAGCAGTTCAGTATTTAATGAACAACATCATAAATATGACCAAGAAAACATCTTTGTATACCTGACCAAGTAAAATAAGTACATGTTTTTTGAGTAAAATATTGACGTATAGAATTTTATGATTGGGCTAATTTAGTGTACAAGACAAGACTACTATTCCTCCAATTGGTTCTTACTTTTTAGCAGAATTTTTTATTTATTGATTCATCAAACTGGATCAGCAAAACTGAAGAACAAGAGTAAAAAGAAAAAAAGAAATCAAATTTTATCTCGTCGTGAGATGGGAAACCCATCGTGCTTTAAATTTTTGCAGAAGAATCTCGTCAGACTCTGCATTGTTTTAAGGGAGTTAGTTATGTCATAATGTAATTATTCTCAACAATGTAAAAGTATCTCTAAAAGCATAACAAAATGCTCATAATTATTAAGTTCTTAACCAAAATATTAGAAACGATGTGACAAGTTTGATGGGTTTAAACTCTTTTTCTATCAAAAGTTAAGTCGGTCAATTTTTTTATTTTGTGAACGGAACCTAAGTAATAAACTTAACAGTCTCTGTTACAAGGTATCGTCGTCGTGATTTAGTTCATTATGCCTCTAGAGTCTCGCTTTTCATGCAAACCTCCTCAAGGGTTCAACATACTCAAGTAACTTGGTATTGTTAAAGCTCACAGCGCAATACGTCACTAAAATACAACTAAATAGAATAGAAATCCCCTTTTTTTTTTCTTTTCTCTTACACCAAGTTTTACACATAAATGTATCAGAACTTTTAGAAAGTAATTCATGAAACCCAAGATAAATAAATAAACATCGTCAACGCCAAAAATGGAGTACAAAATCTGAATAGTTTCAAGGGAATCTGCGTTGATGCAATAACTGCAGCAAAAAAAAAAAAAAAAACAAAGACAAATATTCATCAAATGTCTGAGAATAACGAATTAGTGTTACAAAATCACAACATAGTATATTAGTTCCCACACTTACCTCACTGCTTCTTCTTCTTAGTCCCAGGAGCTTTGTTTATGATGCTTTGATAGTATTGTGTGTAAGGAGCATTTGTATTTTGCTTTTCATGCTGCATAAACAAGTCAGCGGATTTTTGATCGTTTGGAGAGAAAGTAGCGTCATCTCTCTTCCTTTGCACAAACTCAATGTTCGACTCTACCTACAAACATATAAATAAAAGCCATTCTCAAATCAAAAACAAGAATCATTCTAAGCCAAGATTCTTGATATTCCACAAATGGCAGTAGATTTAATTTGTATAGAATTTACCTGCTCGATAAAACGTTTCACCACTCGTTTCAACCCTTCCATATTGCTTTTCTCGTAAAAATATTTTAGCCTCATGATGGGAATAGTAGCAAGTTCTGGAAATGATATGTGGAAGCTCCATTGAGCAAAGTGGGCAGCAAGCACTTCAATCACAGAAAAGATGCACTGTTCTTGGAAATTTTGGGACTTTAACCAATTCTTGGGCAGCTGCAAAACAAAGACTCTATTAGCTTACCCAGGAATGATATATATTGAGATCTACTATGTAAGAAATTTCTACTCCAGAGCCTTTATGGTGCTAAATTTCTAACCTTTACGGTTGAGACTGCGTCATGCTTCTTCTGTTCTTGCTTTTCACCATCATTTGTGGTTTTATATTCCAACATATCCCATACCAATGATGCAATGGGAATGAATATACCGCTTGTCCGAGAGAGATGATTGAGCCATTGAATACATTTAACCCTTAGGAGCAGGTAGCGTGGTCCAATAATTAGTTGAGCAACTCCATTTATAACCTGAACTATGGTATAAAGCAGAGGCTTGAGATCACAATCCTGAACGTTGGCGGCAATAAAATTTACCCAGAGATCAACACAGTTCGTGAACTGCCCACTATGTATCTTCTCAACAGCTTCCTGCTTACAAAAATTGAAAGAGGCTAAGAAGACAAATAAGAAAACTTTTTAAGTAGAAGGGAAAAAGTACGCAAATACTAACAAGCACCTTATTCTTTGTAATGAGAGCCATCTTCAATAACTTGGCAAGTTGTGTAATAGAAACAGAGGCCTTGGTATATGACTTCTGCACATCTTGAGAGCATAGCTCAACAAGAGAATCTCTGAGGAACGGCAGACGTTCTGTCTTTGCCGTTGGAACATCGCAGTCATGTAGATAGGCTTTGTACATACTGATTAAGCAGGTATCAAAGCATTCCGAGTTAAAAACCATACTGATGTCTTTCAAGATTAGAAAAGCCTGCTTCGATAGAGTCTCTTCACCAGTTACCCACAGGTGGATAGATATCTGCACCAATTTACACAATTAAATATGATTTTCCAGAAAACAAAGCTACATCATATCTAAAATTGGAAAAAATGCCAATTAGAAGAAAGCACCTAACTAATTTACTCAACCCTACTACTATTAAGGATGTAAACCAAGAATTGTCAATGCGTCTATCTAAATGCTAGTGTTCTATAGGCGAAAAGGTTAGACAAAATTACAAGCTAATGAGTCTAGCCCAAAAAGCGTACCTTGATCAATTTTTTCAGAAGATCTGGAAATGCAGCAAAAAGCACGACAGAAACTCTAAGTTGGGTAACAGCAAAAACTATAATCTCCGAGTCTGCTGCGTGCTTAACAAGATGCAAGGTACTTCTTAAGAAAGATTTGACCAGTGGTTTTAAACTATCCCATTTTGGGTTGTTCTTCAACTTCATAATCTTCTCCTTAATACTGGAGTCTGATAATCCCAAAATACTCCTGAAAGTGTGATCAGCTTTTTGGAGCACAAAAATCAAAACCTTTGAAAATGTTTCACTGTCTTCTATGTCATAGACTATATCAGGCTTAGCAGTTCCGGATGGTTCGTGCCCATAATAACAAGCAGCTCGATACCAATTTAACAACCTAATTAATGCTTGAACAGACTGCTTCTCATCAACTAGGTCACAACAAGTGCTTAAAACAGATCCTGAGAGTACTCTGCGCTTCATTATATCTGAGTCAGCTTCGTCTACCAACTGCATGGGATGATAGATAGTTTCACCATTACTTTGCCGTATAAAAAGAAGAGCAGGCTAACAACAAATCTACCATTTTTCACCAGTTTAAGAATACAAGTATCTGTTACCTTTTCATTCAACTTCGCAAGCTTTCTCCTCTGTTTTTTAAGCTCTGACATATTCTCTTTGCTCTGTACCGACATGATCTCATCACCTTCTTCTCCCTCTACAGCGGCAGAGTCCTGAACATAAGAAAATACTATGAAAACTTGCTTCCATCCGACAGAAATTTCACTGAAAAAGTAAGATTAATACCTCATCCAGATATCCATCACTATCTGAATCACCATCGTGGAGAACTTCATCGTCATCCTTTCCGAATACAGCATCTATGGGTATATCCTGAAAATCTTCTTCAGGGCATCTGAAAACGTATAAGCAAAATCACAATCACATGGTACAAGAAACCCGAACAGATAAACTGAGCAGCTGTTTTAAGTAGCAGGACTGTACAGCTATACAAAAACTCTTACATCTTCTTAGGTTGCTTCTCAACCTTCTTCTCCTCTTTTTCATCTCCCGCTTCACGACGCCCATTTTCTGAACCACAGAAAGTTAAATAACATTGGTTACAAAAGAAACCAGCGAGAAGTAGAAACAAGGTACAATCAAAATCAAAGCTTTCAAGACTATATAGCAAAACCAGCATGATACTTAAAACAATAACTTACTCTTTGCAAATTTCTTTTTGAAGAAAGGCTTAAGCTTTCTGTTTCGTTTTTCAACGGACTGGAGATTTTTCTTGGCAAATTTCCTAGCTTTCTTCCCCAACTTACCCATTGGACTGCTCCGGTTACTGTGGCTGCAAAAGGGTTTCTACGTATCAGCTCTATGCACAAGCAAAATTAATAACTAGGTCGATAGAATTCGAACTCTCAATCCAGAAGTTTGATAGACTATGTACCCCAATTAAACAACTTTACTCTGAAATCGAAACTAACCTAAATAGAAGTCAAAGAAGAAGAAAAATTTACCCTTTAGAACCGAGAGAGCACAGATGAATTTGAAAAGGAGGAAGTGAAACTGAGAACGCGGCGGTGAACGATGAAGAAAGGAACAAGTCCAGAAGGGTTTTAGGGCTCTTTTTTTTTTTTTGGGTTTTAGCCAAGTGGGTGGGTCGTCAATACGGATCCAACTATCCGGGTCTTGTCTGACGTGGACAAGGATTGTTTTGCTACTTGCCTAATCGGCTAATCCTGATCGATATACAGTTTTTTTTTTTTTTTTTAATAAATAAAATTAACATACACTATGTTTTTTTATATAATGTGTTATACTTGTAGTTGTATAAAAAACTGTACTTCAAAACTAACCAAAAAAAGTTGTTTATGAAGCGGAAACCATAACACTATTTTACGTATTTTATTATTTTTAGTTAATATATATATATAGAAGAGTAATTATCAAACTCAAGCTGACAAAAAAAAAAAAAAAAAAAAAAAAAAAAAACTCAAGCTGCAACTGCAAACTATCTCGTGAAATCTGTGTAATTACGGTCAGAATTAAATTTTAGCTATGCCAAAAGTATCAGTAGACCACGCAAAAAATATCACACTGATGACTGATCAATACTGAAATACTATATTGTGAACTTGATTTTCTCTTATTGACTTCTTCGATTCGATCTGTGATCTTAACTTATCTTTGTCTTTTCTTTTTTTTTTTTTTTTTTTTTAGAATATACGACACTGTTTCATTTACCCATGTCTAAGTTTTTTATAATCTCAACCGTTGTACACAATAGTATGCATTAATAGTGTTGAATTCAGATCGAGAATATGTTTGATCACTTGGTTTAGTTAAATCAAAGATTTATTTAGATACAAATTCATCATGTTTAAGCTATAAGTAATCAGATGTGTACCTTTATATGATTTCATGTATTGCTTAATTTTGACTTCACAGTTAGCAATCTATATTTACTTGTATTTGAAGCCTAAGTATTAATTACCGAGCATGTACATGTTTGTGGTAATTGACATTATTTCATGATTTAAACATATACTGTGTATACATATATTTTAAAATAACTAAGCACACGCATCATTATATTTCTTCTCAAAAAAATATATATGAAAGGTTTCGTACGTACGCTTCTAAAAATTCGAAACAGCATGTATTATGTTTGATGTAAATCAAAGATTCCTTTATATATATCATTTTAGGAACAGACAACAAACTTCATGTAACTTGGATTAATAACCAAATTCTAATAACATGTCAAAGTTCAACTCAAAATCAGTTGATAACAAGCGAACTGAAATGAATCGATATTTTCAAGATGTAATATGGCTTCATATAACGAACTGTCAGGTTGGATCCTTTAAGTTGTTCAAGCGCAATGTTTTTTCATTGCGAGATGCTTAAATACGATATCGTACGTCGTACATGCCCTGGTGGCCTGGTCCTTTGGCTTTGGCTCAGTAGTGTGTCAGTAATGTTTTCGTAGAATATGTTGTTTGTTCGCATAAGTTTTTTTTCACATTAATGTGCAACTTCCAGTTTCCATACACTGTGATAACATTTAATACACACGGACACGGACTTGCACTGCATTATAATGTTTTAGCTCATCCTGCTAGCTAGTTGGAGATGAAAATTGAGAATTGGCATCTATATTATTCATAACAAAATAAATATAAAAAAGAAGTGAAGATTGTTTTGTATATATTAGAAAGAAGTAAATGAAAAGACGAGAAATCGTCGGAAGAGAGTAGAGGTAGATGATAAATTCACATGCAAGTGGGGTACGTATGCGTTCATGTGCATTTGGGAAAAATACACACGTCACTAATTTACACGTATACACGATTTTGTAGAAACGGATCCTAGACTCCTGCCTACTACATTGTATTAAGTTTTAACTAACACAAATACTATGATGACTTATGAATTACAGTTATTTCACATTATCATATCTACCAAAAAAGATACACAATCTATAACCACGAGAAGCTATAAACTTTGATTAGTTAAACATAACACGTATGTATATTTTGTTTTGCTGCGTGGATGAAGTGGCAGATATACAAAATCTGGTTGGTGCATAGATATGCCTTGTCATCACCAAATGTCCTTAATGCTCTTCCACCGTCACCGCCCCTAACTGTTTTCCTCTTTTTTGATATCCATCTCATGCATGCTTCACTTCTCACTTGTATTTTCTCACATATATTTTTAAAAAATATTATGAAAACTATCCCAATAAGTTGAGTATAAACATATTCATAATCATCTGTATTCTATATAGTTTCTTTTCAAAAAATTATAATATATGGTTCTAGTGTAATTTATATTTTACTTTATATGCTTCTATAATTTGTTTCACCATTTGTAATGATAAAATAATGGAATTATTTAGAAATTTATCTTATATATTTTATTACGAAAGTAAAAAAAATTTATAAAAATATAACTCGATTTATAACATCATGCATGACACATTGACACAAGTTAGCTATGTATAGACTGTTAGAAATACGTCAATGATTCTCATTCAATTTTCAATATTTGATTACTCTGTTTAGAATATTTGATTACTCTGTTTTAGGAACCTTCTGTAAATGGTTTAACCTAGAAGCTCTAGTCATTGAGTCTGTATAAATAGAGATCTGTACAAAACCTGAATATATAAGAACAATACTTCTTATATGGTATCAGAGCCATATTCGATACTCTAAATTTTTCTTTCTCGGCTGCTTCTTTTTCTTTTCTTTTCTTTCATCCCTTCATCTTTCTTTTCTTTTCCGATCTCATTCTTCTTGCTCTCTGCCGTTTTTCCAATGGCTCAAAACACTGATGTTATCGTTACCCCTACCGATGCTCTCAACATAAATATGATCAACATCAAAAAACTAACGCCCACCAACTATATTACGTGGAGCCTCCAGGTACACTCCCTACTTGATGGCCATGACCTTGCCGGCTACGTCGATGGCTCAACCCCCATGCCTGCTCTGACGGTCACTGCCAATGACCATACAACCACAAACCCCAACTACACCAAATGGCGGCGCTAGGACAAACTGATCTATAGTGGCCTTTTTGGCACACTCTCTCCATCCATTCAACCTCTGGTTACCAAGACCACAACTGCGGCAGAAATGTGGACCAAGCTTGCTGCCACATATGTTAATCCCAGCTGGGGGCACATACAGCAACTTCGTCTTCAACTCAAGCAATATCCAAACGGTGACAAATCTGTCGATGATTATACGCAAGGCCTTACGACCCGCTTTGATCAACTCGCTCTCCTAGGCAAACCACTCGAACATGAAGAACAAGTTGAGTTCATCCTTGCTGGCTTACCGGAAGACTATAAGTCCGTCGTATATCAGATTGAAGGACGTGAAAATCCTCCTTCCATCACTGAAGTCCATGAGAAGCTCCTCACTAGAGAAACGAAACTGTTGATTGCTGCCTCATCTGCCTCCACTCTTGTTCCAGCCTCTGCTAATGTCGCCTCACGACAACATCAGACACGCAACTACAATGGGAAACATACTCAACGACAGAATCACTCATGGAACAACAACAACAACCATCAGCAGTACCTGTCTCCCAGACCAGACAACCGATCTTCTCGTGGCTATCAAGGCAAGTGTCAGTTATATGGTGTTTTTGGTCACAGTGCTAAATGATGCGGTCAACTCAACCAGTATAATCATACGTCTCAATCTGGTCTGCTCCAATCTCCGTTTCGTCCCTGGCAGCCTCATGCGAATTTAGCAACAGCCTCTTCTATTCCATGGGTGATGGACAGTGGTTCCACTCATCACCTCACCAGTGATCTCTCCAATCTCTCCCTCCACCAGCCCTACAATGGTGGTGATAATGTTCTCATAGGCGATGGGACTGGTCTTCCCATCACTGACACTGGTTCTGGCTTTCTATCCTCTACCTCTCGTCCTCTCTATCTCAACAATGTCTTGTGTGTTCCAAATATAAAGAAAAATATCATCTCTGTATATCGCCTTTGCAACGCTAACAAGGTTTCTGTCGAATTTTTCCCTGCTTGGTTTCATGTGAAGGAGTTGGGCTCGGGTGACCCGTTGCTCCTAGGCAAGACCAGGGGTGAGTTATACGAGTGGCTAGCCTCACCATCAATCCTATCTTCTTTCTTTGCTTCCACCAAACCAATAATAACTACGGAAGACTGGCATTGTCGTCTTGGTCATCCGTCCATCTCTATTACTAATACCGTTATCTCTCATTTTTCATTACCTTGCAAACAATTTGTAACCACAAACACCTTATGTTCAGATTATTCCATTAATAAAGCTCACAAACTACCTTTCTTTCACAACTCAATTGTCTCCTCTCGTCCCCTTGAATACATCTATACAGATCTCTGGAGCTCTCCTATCATCTCTATTGATAATTATAAGTACTATCTTATCCTTGTAGACCATTATAGTTGATACACCTAGTTGTTCCCATTTAAACTCAAATCCGACGTTCGTGCAGCTTTCCAAGCCTTCAAAGCCCTCGTTGAGAACCGCTTCTCAACTAAGATCAGCACTCTCTACTCCGACAATGGCGGCGAATTCATTGCCCTTCGGTCGTTCCTCTCCTCCGCTGGTATCTCTCATCTAACATCTCCACCACACACGGCAGAGCATAACGGCATCTCAGAGAGGAAGGACAGACATGTGGTGGAAACTGGTTTAACACTACTCACTCATGCTGTTATGCCTAAGACCTACTGAACGTATGCACTTGCCACTGCTACTTACCTCATTAATCAACTTCCAACGCCAGTGATTGGTATGGAGACTCCGTTTCAGAAACTCTTTGGTACAACTCCGAATTACTCAAAGCTTCGTGTTTTCGGGTGTGAATGTTTCCCATGGCTCCGTCCCTACACAACCAGCAAGCTAGAAGATCGATCAACGCCTTGTGTCTTCATTGGGTACTCTCCAACCCAAAGTGCATACCTATGCTTACAACCAAACACTGGCCGCATCTACATCTCCCGTCATGTGAAATTTGATGAAAAAGTCTTCCCTTTCAATCGATACAACTCTCCTCCGTCCAAACCCTCTCCAAACCCTGACACTGTCTCAATCGCCTTTCAACCATTCACCAAAGTTCCCCTCCACATTCCACCAATTCCATTGCCACCGCACTCGCCTCAACCGTCCCTGGTCTTACCGACGACGTCGGGATTCATGCGCTCAGCTTCTCACTAGGTAAGCGAATCTTCGACACAACCTTCACACTCAGCCACCACTCTGTCAAACCCTGTGACGAACACCACTCATTCGCAGTCTGCAAAATCAGGCCCAACATCGGCCCATTCGCACACAACACCCCCTAGAAGCCCAATTCCGGATACATGGCCCAATCCATCACCATCTTCCTCTCACGATGGTTCCTCTGCACCTGCGACATCCTCTGTTCCTCCTTCCTAGAGCTCGACTTCTGATACGGATGTCTCCGACGATCATGCTCCGCCTGCAAATCACCATCCCATGGTCACACGAAGGAAGAACAACATCAACAAACCCAATCCGAAATACAATTATGCTGCTGCTCTCTCCAAACTCATTCCTGTTGAGCCTCAAACCGTGAAACAAGCTCTTCAAGACGAACGGTGGCACCGTGGAATGTCTCTGGAAATTGATGCGTTTGCGAAGAACCAGACACTCGATCTTATGCCTCGTCAGCCACACTTTGATGTCGTCGGTTGTAAGTGGATTTTTAAAAATAAATTTTTGCCCACTGGCTCTTTGGACAGGTGCAAAGCTCGTCTCGTGGCTAAGGGGTACAATCAACGGTACGGTGAAGATTACACAGACACATTCAACCCAGTAATTAAATCGACCAAAATCAGGTTAGTCTTGGATGTGGCTGTGACAAACTCCTGGCCGATAAAGCAACTTGATGTCAATAATGCCTTCTTACAAGGCACTCTTACTGATGAAGTTTACATGGAGCAACCGCCATGCTTCGTCAACACCGACAATCCGTCACATGTCTGTCGTCTATGCAAAGCTATATATGGGTTAAAGCAAGCTCCTAGAGCTTGGTACACTGAACTTCAGACATATCTTATAAGTATTGGCTTTGTGAATTCTCTTGCAGATACCTCCCTCTTTGTGTTAAAGGTGGATCGGAGTTTTGTCTATCTCCTTGTTTATGTCGATGACATCATCGTCACAGGATGCACAGTCACTGGAGTTCAATGAATTCTCGATCTCTTAGCTGAGAGGTTTTCTGTCAAAGACGCTGAGGACCTCAACTACTTCCTTGGAATCGAGGCACATCGGACTCAAGCTGTTCTTCATTTGTGTCAACGAAAGTACATACTTGACCTCCTTCATCGTTATGACATGACCAATGCCAAGCCCAACACCACGCCCATGGCATCATCTCCAAAACTCAAACTCGACACCGGCACACCGTTAGACGATCCAACACAATATCGCAAGCTTGTTGGAAGTCTCCATTACCTTGCGTTCACACGGTTGGATATTGCCTATGCTGTCAATCGCTTATCTCAATTTATGCACCGACCTACCTCTGATCTCTGGCAAGCAGCCAAGCGTATTCTGCGTTACCTGGCTGGAACACCCACACATGGCATATTTTTCTCTGCACGTAACAACATCAGCCTTCACGCTTACTCTGATGCCGACTGGGCTGGCGACTCTGATGACTACGTCTCCACCAACTCCTACATTGTCTACCTTGGTCATCATCCCATCTCTTGGACTGAGAAGAAACAGAGAGGCGTGTGCAAGGTCCTCCACTGAAGCTGAATACAGAACCGTAGCTAACGTTGCTGCTGAACTAAATTGGGTTTGTAACATTCTCACGGAACTTGGTGTCTCTCTCAAGCATCCACCAGTTGTTTATTGTGACAATGTAGGTGCTACATTTCTATGCATGAATCCAGTATTTCACTCAAGGATGAAACACATTGCTATTGATTACCACTTTGTCCGCAGCCAAGTTCAAGAGGGTGCCCTACGTGTCTCTCATATTAACACTAAAGATCAACTAGTTGATGCCTTGACGAAGCCGTTACCTCGCGCTCGGTTCCTCCATCTCCGTGACAAGATTGGTGTCACTCACATGCCTCCATCTTGAGGGAGCGTGTTAGAAATACGTCAATGATTCTTATTTAATTCTCAATATTTGATTACTCTTTTTAGAATATTTGATTACTCTGTTTTAGGAACCTTATGTAAATGGTTTAACCTAGAAGCTCTAGTCATCGAATCTGTATAAATAGAGATCTGTACAAAACCTAAATATACAAGAACAATACTTCTTACATACACGTACTGCGTACGGCGTATGTACCTAAAGTATCAATGTATTAATTATGGAAAGTGTCGAAAATATAAACCTTTGTTCAATCATCGTAGAGTTTTATACATTATGCACATTCATGCGTATTGTTTCGCAGAACTTTGAGATTATTTTATGAACACTAAAAAAGGCAAAGTCCAACAACATGTTACATGATGTCAACTCAAATGTTTTCTCCATTACGTTGTTTCACTATCATCATCGTTGCTTAAAAACCAAACTAATTATTTGTTAGTTTATGAATATATTGTATAGGAGTGGGTTTTTATAAATAAGACATTAATTTGTAGTAGAATTATTTTCGTACTTGGTTGGACAATATATGACATTTATCTATTTTCATTTATTTTGGAGTTTGTCTCATTTTACATTATTAGTAGATTTCCGAATTTTTAATCGGATAAAAGACTCTGCTATGATCTCATTGCATTGCAGTACTATTAAGATTACAATTGCAAACGGTTATAAACCTATATTTTCACCATCTATTTTATAAAGTTTTATCTAGAAAATACTAATTTCCGCCAACTCTATCTCTATCTCTCTCTAACTTTAGAGTTTCTCTCCACCAATATAAATAGCCATCTTCACAAGTGTAATTTCCACCATCCTCAAGTCCCTCCCTCAGCCTTCTAGTCTAAGTCTAACAATCATCTGATCCAGTTCTCTCCATTTCAATCACATATACTAACCAAAATGGCAATCAATCCATCGATTCTCTTAACCATAATCCCTCTCTTCCTCCTCCTGAGCCTCACCGACGCCGGAATCCCTGGCGTTTACTCCAGCAGCTCTTGGCAAACCGCTCACGCCACTTTCTACGGTGGCAACGACGCTTCGGGAACCATGGGTCAGTCCACTCTCATTAAATACAAATTTCAAAAAAAACATACTTGATCAATCTTTATACTAACTCTCTAAAAACAGAGCACTCTGTTTTCTCTTATAATTCATTTTTGGTTTTCTTTGTTTTGTGTTAGGTGGCGCGTGCGGATACGGAGATTTATACAGCCAAGGGTACGGAACAAACACGGCAGCGCTAAGCACAGCGTTGTTCAACAGTGGCCAAAGCTGCGGGGCATGCTTTGAAGTCAAATGTGTCAATGATCCTAAATGGTGTCACCCGGGTAGTCCTTCCGTCTTCGTAACCGCAACTAACTTTTGCCCTCCAAACTTAGCCCAACCTAGCGACAATGGCGGCTGGTGCAACCCGCCACGTGCTCACTTCGACCTTGCAATGCCCGTTTTTCTCAAGATCGCTGCCTATCGTGCCGGCATTGTCCCCATCTCTTACCGCAGGTATACTTCACATATACAACTAAAAGGAGGTTAACTTGGATTTACAATAAGTTTTTCTCTTTTCGATAACATTGTTTGTTTTATAAAGCACAATTCGAGAAAAACATATTAAAAAGTTACAATGAATAAAATTGATAAGCTTGAGAAATGTGGGTTTGGTATAGGGTGGCATGTAAGAAGAGTGGAGGGATAAGGTTCACGATCAACGGTCACCGTTACTTCAACTTGGTGCTGATCACGAACGTGGCGGGAGCAGGAGACATCGTGAAGGCAAGCGTGAAAGGTTCAAAGACTGGTTGGATGAGTTTGACAAGGAACTGGGGACAAAACTGGCAGTCAAATGATGTTCTCGTTGGTCAGACACTTTCTTTCCGTGTCACATCCAGTGACCGCAGAACCTCTACTTCATGGAACATCGCTCCTTCGAACTGGCAGTTTGGACAAACCTTTGTCGGAAAGAACTTCAGGGTCTAAAATGAAATCGAAACATTCAAAAAGTGGTTCAATTTCCACAAGTTTGAATTTATATTTTCTATTAATACTGTTTGTTCTTATGAGATTTGGGGAGTGTGGGAGAATTAAGAAAGCTGAAGTGGCTGTTGAAAATGTTGTAAACAGCCCGCAGCTCTTTAAGTTATACTATTTGGTTTGCTCCATTGCTTGTATAATGTCAAGTTTCATTATATAATTTACCACTTGTACTTATACTAAACTTCTTCTGTTTATCCTTTTCTCATTTTTTTTTTTTTTCGAAAAATCTGGCTAGACTATATTGTAAAGCAATGATATGATCAGTCTACTTATTCTCTAAAAACCACTAAGTTACATATTTTCTCAAGCAAGTTATATTACACATTAACCCTACAGTGTTATAAGTAATAATTACCATAAAAAATTGATATCCAAAACATTGTTGACATATTTATGATTTCTAACATTCAACTAAATTTAATTTAGAATTAATTAATTCGTTCTATTTATACTAAAAAAATGTATTTTAGATTTCTTTTTCCTTTGGTCAACAAAAAATAAGATTTTTTTTCCCACAAAAAAAAAAAAAAAAAAAAATTGGTCGACCCGCTGTTCCAATCCAAAAGATAAAATTCGACCCGGTGGAGCTTCAACGACGGCATCGTTCTTCTTCCTTGCTCTCTTCTTATCAAAGTCATCTCCAACGCAAGGCTTCTTCGATATTGCTCCCAATCCCTATCTTGTGTAAGTTTTCATTCTCCCTTTATTCTACAAAGGTTTGTTTCAATTTCAATCGATAAACCTAATTCGTTTTCCGTTATACGCCCTAGCTTAGTAGTCCGAATCGAATTGTTCCGTGGAATCGATTGCTGTGTTGGCAGGAACCCTTAATTTCCCTCAGAACCGGGATTTACTTTGTAGTCAGTGTACATTTGTGTTCGCCATAGGAGAGGTTTTTTTTGAGTTTGGTTTCTGAGAGTGTCTTATGGACTGCTTTGATAATCCAATTCCAGGGGTATTGTGGTGTGGAACCTGCGTTAGAGAATGACAAACTATTATGATATTGACGACATACTTGTTGAAGAAGAGGTTTCACCTTTTATTCTCCAAAATTAGATTATAGATTTTGCTTGTGGCTATCTTATCAAATTAGGAACCTGATCTAGATTTGTTACTACTACCTTGTTGCAGTATGTACCGGTTCTATTCCATAAAACAGCAAATGGTGTGACTATTGATCCAAGTGCCGAAACTAACTGTGTCAGTATTCTCATTGATGGAGTACAATATCTTCATATTTCCCTTTCTAACATGTTTTTTTTACTAGTACAATTTTGTTTGCCTTGTTTCAGGCTGAGCAAGGTTCCAAAGTGGAAGTTCCGTTCTGGCTTGCTCATGAGTTGCAGCTTAGGCAAGCTGTGTCCATTAACCTTCCTGCCTGTTTTGACCAAAAGTAAGCATTTCCTATAGCTTAACTGTGTCATGTTTGGACTGTGTGTCAATTTTGGAAATTTTTACTAGCTTGTCAATTTGATTCTCTCTTTTCCTTTTTTCCTTAGTGGTTCTCTTTGCTCCATGAATTGGTTAACATTTCTGATTTCAGATAGTCTCCTATAAGCAGTTTGTTTTCTTCCGCCCTGTTGTAGCCTTTTCATGGCTTTATATGTTTTATGCAGGACGAGGCTTGAAGTTCAGGCTGATGCAGCATACGTCGATCTTAGATCTCGCTGTCCATACTTTTATGAATTCGGATGCAAGTTAGAGCCACTGTGAGTTCCTTTTTAAGACTCTGTCCACTTGTCTCCCCCTCATTTTTGATGTTGTCCTTTCTCTTTGTTTCAAAAACAAAAGTAGGGTTTTTTTTTTTTGGTGTCAATTTGCTGTCTAATCCTTGAGAAATATAGCTCTGGTAGCAAGATTTAATTGTGAATCAGGCATGACTAATTTGTGAAGTAGATGAAAACCAGATTGTTACATTGTGTGGATTAAAGTAAAAACTATATGCTGTGGTAATCAATACTGGTTTTTGGTCTAAACAGGGTTACAGATAGAACACTTGGGATCTTGCTATCGACTGCGTTTAAGATCAGATACAAGGAGGCACTGACAAAAGTATACACAGCAGCTCATATAACAGCTTCCAAGTACTTGTCGTTTTTAACAAAAGAAGAAACCAACTGTAAGCCTTGTTGTTTTTGCCATGGTATTGAATTTAGTGTTAACCATCTAAAACTAAAGCTTGTACCATTTAACAATCCTTTTTGTTTCGTTTCTGTGAACTTTTTGAAAGTGTACGAAGCAGCTCACCTGTCATCGACAGCCTTCAAGAAGTGGAAAACAGGTGGGCGTAGATTAGAGAGAGCTTCAATACTCGGAAGAAAACGCAAGGATTCTAATTAATAAGTTCACCCAAAAACTCTTTATTCTTATCCTTGTCCAACAGAGTGATTGTGTCATAGTAAACATGTCAAAATGATGTTTGTAGACAACATATATATTTGCTTTTCGTTGAATCAAATAGTTCAAATCGTTTTGTAACCATATTGATTTGATGACACACTCAGTTATGTGCTTCTTTCAGTTGACTTAAAAAATCAGATCCAACTGGTGTTACAGTTTTGCCTTGTACTTATATTACAATGCCATAGGATCATGTATCTCTTGATATTGATCTAATATATGTATCTTGTTATCTGGATATTTCGTTTGGATCAACAACATTGTCCACTCCAATTCATGGAATCAGTAATCATATTGCTTAAAGTTCATACTATATTTTGGATTACAGAATCAGTGTAACCAAATCGAACACAACAATTAAAGGGAAACGAAAGTATAATATAGTAAAAAAAGGGCTCATATCAAGTGTAAAGATTGGAAGGACCGTCATCGAGGGTAAGGGATGAATTAAAAAAAAGAACCCTTTATCAAAAAAGGGAAAAAATAAACATTAAAATCATAATGTATTTCTCCATCGATTTCGATTTGGGTTAAATTTTTCTCCATCCCATGAGAGTTTTGTTCACATTCCCCTCTCAAGCCTCTCTCTTTTTAATCATCGCCCCCACAAATTTTTAAAATTCCAGCGAATTCGTTTAAAAAAAAAAAAAAAAAATCAAGATCCAGTTTTCCGGAAAAGTAAAGAAGAAAATTTTATCAAAACAAACGATGAAGAACAAGAAGAAGAAGAAGGTGACTTAAAGCGTATAAATATAAGATGGGTTTAGGGTTTTATTATTAGCCCACTCTTAACGGGCTTTATTCGGGTTATAAAACCCGGTTTACGATCATCTCAATAACATCCGGTTTATCGGTACGGGTTAAAAAACTCTAATCCAGAGTCTGGACAAGGCTATTCAATTATCCAAACACAAGGCTTCTCTTCTGCAAAAGTTCGTTTCATGATTCATCGTCTCTTGCCGAACTTTTTCTTCCCCCCCCCCCCCCCCCTTCTGAATTGCGGAGTTGTGATTTGATCGGAAACTTGAAATGTTTAATCAGTTTAGTTCGACGTCGGAGACTCTGAGCAAAGCTTCAGCTGTGGTGCTCCGGATCGGCACTGACGCTCATCTTTATGATGATCCAGAGGATGTCAACATTGCTCCACTTTTAGATAGCAAGTTCGAATCCGAGAAATGTGAAGCTCTTAAACGTCTCCTTGCACTCATCGCTCAGGGCTTTGATGTCTCCAATTTCTTCCCTCAGGTGTTTTTTCACTTATTTTGGTTTTGATCCTTCTGTTTCCAATATCAGTTGGATTGAACCTGTGAGATCTATCTAGCTCCGATTTAAAAAAACATTGTTTGGGACGAATTTGTAATGGCAGGTGGTGAAGAACGTTGCGTCACAGTCATCGGAAGTGAAGAAGCTAGTTTACTTGTATTTGCTTCAATATGCGGAAAAGTATGTAAAAACCCAAATTAGTGATTTGCTGTGTTTTACTTTTTGTTTGTGTGTATCTTTACATAGTAGCTTTCTATTGGTTTATGTAGGCGTCCAAATGAAGCATTGTTATCGATCAACTATTTTCAGAAGGACTTGGGGGATCCAAACCCATTGGTTAGGGCTTGGGCACTTCGTACAATGGCAGGGATTCGCTTACATGTTATTGCACCTCTTGCACTTGCTGCTGTGAGTAAATGTGCTAGGGATCCAGCTGTCTATGTCAGAAAATGTGCTGCAAATGCTCTTCCTAAGTTGCATGATTTGCGTCTCGAAGAACATGCTCCTGCAATTGAAGAGGTTTGTCCTGTCACTGTCCTTTTAGTTTTTTTTTTTTTTTGTGTGTGTGTGTCCCATTTGGTAGCCATGTCTACATAGGCACTAGGATTTGAAAATCCTGTCTAGTTTTCTGTTTATGCATTGTCTAGTGTTTGAAGATGAGGGAAGGTTCTATGTTTTTTATGTTCTTGGGCTTAGAAGTTTTAGTGGTGAATGTGGATTTTTTTCCATTGATGCAATGAACCTTGCTGCAGATAGTTGGGATATTATTGAATGACCATTCTCCAGGAGTTGTTGGAGCAGCGGCAGCGGCATTCACCTCAATCTGTCCTAATAACTTCGAACTGATTAGAAAAAACTATAAGAAGTTGTGCCAGATTCTTCCTGACGTAGAAGAGTGGGGTCAGATACTACTCATTGGAACTCTTTTACGCTATGTGGTTGCAAGGCATGGACTTGTACGGGAATCTTTGATGTTGTCCCTACATGGTATGGATAGTAATGGGTTCTGTGAGAAGGATGGCTTAGTCAGAGTTCTTACATTGGATAAAGAAGATGGTGGTAAAAGTGATTCATTTGATGTTAATCTGGTCAACGTTGTATCTAAATGTTACATTGAAGGTCCAGATGAATATCTATCTAGATCTAGTTGCCCCGATACAGTTACATCTGCATTCGATAGCAACGAGACCACATCTATTGCATATAATGAAGATGTTAAGATCCTGCTTCAGTGTACATCCCCATTGTTATGGAGTAATAACAGTGCGGTTGTACTAGCAGCAGCTGGCGTTCAATGGATAATGGCACCTCTAGAAGATGTTAAAAAAATTGTTAAACCGCTCTTGTTTTTGCTTAGGTCATCCAGCGCCTCCAAATATGTGGTAATAATTATATTATTTTCCTTGCCTTTGTTTTCTTGTCCGTCCACTCCACATTCCACACACATTTATGTAGTCTTGACGAAATCTCCTTTCTGAGAATTGTTTTATTCATATTCGTGGCAGGTCCTCTGCAATATCCTAGTTTTCGCCAAAGCAGCCCCTTCTCTCTTTGCTCCACACTTCGAAAATTTCTTTATTTGTTCCTCCGATGCATATCAAGTTAAAGCACATAAGCTGGAGATGCTTTCTCTCATTGCTACCGCTTCATCTATCTCTTCAATTTTGAGAGAGTTTGAGGTACTACTTTATCCTTAATCGACTATCAAAGTATTTTGGTTCATTCTGGAAAGTTTGTGTGATCATTTGATTTTCCAGTATTCTAAATAAGCACGTCGTAAAGTGTTGTTAACCATGAGCCTTTTCCAGGATTATATTAAAGATCCGGACAGAAGATTTGCAGCTGATACAATTGCAGCAATTGGTTTGTGTGCGAAAAGACTGCCAACAATTCCAACTACATGTCTTGATGGATTGTTAGCACTAGTTCGACAAGGTCAGTTATGCTTCATTTACTTGTACTCATTGGTTGACCTATTTGGCAGTTCGGTTAAAGTAGCTCTCACAATGTTACAGAATCTTTTGCTGGCGATCCCGAGTCGGTAGATGGAGAAGCAGGAGTGTTGGTGCAAGCCGTGATGTCGATTCAAACTATCATAGAGCGAGATCCCGATAGTCATGATAAAGTATACACATCTCATTTACTGTTTGAGCATCTGTATCTTACTAGTTTAATAACATGCTTAGAACCCAATGATGTATTGATATTTTTTCATTTTGTTGTTTGAAGGTGATAATTCAGCTGTTTCGTAGTCTGGATTCAATAAAGGTAGCTGCTGCTCGTGCAACTATTATTTGGATGGTAGGGGTTTACTGCTCTTTGGGTCCTATCATTCCTAGGATGCTGACCACGTTAACCAAGTACCTTGCATGGAGCTTTAAATCAGAGGCATCAGAGACAAAACTACAGATTCTTAATACTACAGCTAAGGTATAGCTAGGGGTTTTGCTTCATCTTATTCTGGGTAATTATAGTATGACCATATATTATCTCTACATGAATCCGAAGGAAAGTCTATATGTTCCAATGAAAGAGGGCATCTACAATTCACCTTTTCTCTCTAAAAAAATATGTTCCATTTCTTTGCTAATAATAAGATTTCTCATTAACCATTTCATCCGATGGCTTTTCTGTCCTGTGAAATATTTTAGGTGTGGAAAAGCATTACTGCTTGTGCTAATGTCTCACTACAGTTCTCAGAAGATATTGATCAAGTAATTTTCAATCGCCTTTGAAATTGCAGGTTCTAATAAGTGCAAAGGTTGACGACTTTCATATGTTGAAAAGGATTATGGTTTATATGCTTGAATTGGGCGAATGTGACTTAAGCTATGACATTCGTGATCGAACTCGTTTCCTCAAGAAGCTGCTGTCATGCAAATTAGCTTCTCATGAGCCCACAGAAGACAGTGTTGCATCACAAGAAAATATTGCTGTGCATGTTGTGGAACATGTATTTGGGAGAAAACTGAAACCTTTTACACCTTTAGCTCTAAACGATCGTTTTTATCTCCCTGGATCTCTGTCACAGATAGTTCTTCATGCAGCCCCTGGATATGAACCTCTTCCAAAGCCCTGTAGTTTTGTGTTTGAAGAACATGACCAGCTGTCAGATTTAGATAGACAAAGGGAGGCCGGAGCTGATTTGGATGGATCTCAGGAATCCTCTGAAACAGGGGATGAGGATGGTTCCTCTGATTATGAGTCTGAATCTTCTGGTGGTTCAGATCTCAGCAGTGACGATAATGGAAGAACGGTGTCTAATGATGCCAGTGATCCAGCTGCTCCTTTGATTCAAATTTCAGATACTTACGATTCCGCTGGCCAGGAAGAACTAAGGTCCAAAAGGGCCCTGGATTTGTGGTTAGATGATCAGCCTAGTACATCAAATCAAACTCCATCTGCAGTAAATAGTAATCAGAGCTCTTATGCGAAGATATCCATTGGTGATATAGGAAGCCGAGTGAAGCCGAAAAGCTATAGTCTCTTAGACCCTGGAAATGGCAGTGGCTTGAAGGTAGACTATGCCTTTTTATCTGAAGTCTCTACTGTATCCCCATTACATGTTTGCGTAGAAGTTCTGTTTGAGAACAGTTCTGGGGAACCTATCCTGGACGTGAATTTGGAAGATGAAGAATCAATGAAGGTAGCAGACTCTTCTGAACAGACTTTGGTTGGTAAAGCAAAGTGAGTTTGATTCCTCTATACGAATTGATTTAATGAGCATGCTTTTTGCCTAATCCATATATCACTTACCCTTACATAAACTGTACCTAACTTAATGATATATATCACACAAGCTCTCATCCTTAATCCTGCAAGGAATTAGTTTTGGTAGAAATCCATTATCTTTAATTTCTCTTAATTATCTCATTTACCTATTCGTAAACCCTGCAGTGCATCTTACAACAATTTGCCAACACTAATTCCACTTGAGGAAATCAGTTGCCTTGAACCACGTCAGAGTGCAAAGAGGCTTATCCAGGTTCGGTTTCATCACCACTTGCTTCCCATGAGGTTAACCTTGCATTACAATGGAAAGAAGGTTCCTGTCAAGTTACGACCTGATCTTGGATACCTTGTGAAGCCATTTTCAATGAGCATCGAGGAATTCTTAGCCACAGAATCTCGATTACCTGGAATGTTTGAGTATAGTCGAAGGTTAGCTGCTTTCTTTACTTAAAGCTGAGGTTGATTAATAAGAAACTTCGATTTTTTACTTTCTGCACTAAGAGTTTCCCTAAACCTTGGGTTCTTTTCAATTTTGGTAGGTGTACATTTGACGATCATGTTAAAGATTCAAGAATGGAGAATGGGAAAGACAAATTTCTCAGCATCTGCGAATGCATAACACTAAAGGTGCTTAGCAACTCAAATTCTACACCTTGTGTCTGTGGATTTACCAGTTGCAAACACACTCGAAGATGCAACTGGGCTGCGATTAAGATTCGGCAGCAAAATCTTAAGCAGTGAGATCCCTCTTTTGATTACCATCACAGTCGAAGGCAAATGCACCGAAGTTCTGAATTTAACTGTCAAGATCAATTGCGAAGAAACGGTTTTTGGTCTAAACCTGTTGAACAGGATAGCTAATTTTATGGTTGAGACGTCTTCTTCAACCAGTCGATAAGCAAAATAGAGGATTTTTCTTGTATGTCACTATATGTGTACTAAACCCTGTTTTATAACATTCTTTTTTTCTTTATAAATTTCTGTATGATTTAAATATAAATACAATGAGATTTCATAAACATGCTCTTACTAAATTAAAGATTCTCTACAACCAACAGATCATGATACATCATGAAAATTAAATAATATATTTTTCAAACTTATGAATAGCTTAATGATGTTGACACTAAAGATAAAACAGTAACATAGAATCAGCAAAATAGCAAGGAACGAAACTAATCAAACTGGCTATGCTTCCATCCTCCAAATACTTCTCCATCCATTGCCCTGTCTTGCTGAAGATTCCCAAAAAAAATACAAATAGTTTCAATAAGAGTTGAACAAGATTTAGTTAGAAAAATGTAAAAGATAAAGAGAAGTGAACCAACCAAAAGAGAGTAAGAAACTCCGATGAGAAGCTCGCCGACAAAGGAGAGATCAGAGTCAACAACGTTGTACTTGGTCGGCCTTAGCTCTGCCGTTCCTTTCTCAACTCCCATTTCCAATAGCTCTTTAACATGTACCCTATTTATTCATTCATTCATTAATCAAGATTAATCCAAATCATTTTTACGTATCTTTTATAGTTTTAGGCTATGTCATATAATATTATATATACGTACGTGGCTTCGCCGATGTAGTCGTCGGTAGAGAAAGTATCATGGTCCATGACTTTGACGATGAGTTTGTAATCGGCACCAGAGCCAGGAAACTCTGCCCTCCATCTTAGTTTATCATTCCATGTTGGGTTTCTACCTCCATCTTCTTCATTTTAATAAACACAAATATTTCCAATCAGTTTTTTTTTCTGTCTAGTATACTATTTTCTTTACTAGAATATCACCAAGATCATATAATTTTACATTTCCCTATGCTTTAAAAAAAAAAAAAGGAAAACTAAAATATTATTGTTTCTTATAGTAAACAACCACTAGTTATAATTAATTAGTTAAATATGAAGTTTGGTGTATTGATGGATTAGTTAAATAATGATGTTGGCCAGACAATATCTCGATAAATGAGATGACTACTTTGAGTTTGAGAAGGAAACTCTATCCATAGCCCATACACATAATTTTTCAAGATTTGAACCATACTAGGAGAGAAACTTATACTCCAATATAAAACAGGACATAATAAAGTAGATGAAAACATTTGAGAGTTGGGATGAAAAAATTATGCAAAATAACATTAACATTTTAACAAATTATTTTTCGTAGATCACATATTTTATCTTTTATTTAGTTTTCATGTTATATACTTTTAATTTCGCACAAGAAAATACTTTTAAGACATGCATATAGCGAATAAAATCTTTGCTTCAACATAACACAAGAACTTGATGAATGTTGCGAGTGATAAAAACTGTTTTCAAAGCGCAAACAAATAGTGTGCCATTCATCACCATTATATCATGTCTTCAAGAAAGTTATAATTCAAAAGAATACTAAACAATAATTTTACTAGGAATACTATCTATAAGTAAAAACAGTGATTTAGCTAAGCTAAAACATGCAGTGGTATGCTATGAGGATAGTTGAAATACCTATGGATCTCAAGTTGCACTTATTATTTTATTTACAAGTTACAAGTTACAACCATCAACTATCACAAGCATCTGGGCCTTTTTAATGCTTAAGTAAGATAGAAAATGAAAATGGAGAAATAGTCTCTCTCGCATAAAACCAAAAAGAAAAAGTCAAACTATAGAAAGCCTAATTAAGCTGATTATAGAGAGATTTGGAAATATTTTTGGAGAGAAGGGAATATGATTAGAAAGTTAATTACCTTTAGCAACGCTACTTTTGCGGGTTTGCCCTTTGTATTGGATCTCAACATATGGATCTATCTTACCTAATAATCAAAACACAAACACAAAGTAAGTAAATCTTTTTGTGACAAATTCGAAAGGACACCAAATCCGAGAGAAGAGATGTTATTCATTACCAAGAAAATCAGATCGCTTGAGATTTTTGCCACTGATGAGATTAACCTCAAGGATTCCCACAGCCATCTCTCAAGAAGAGTCTTTTCAAAGTTTTTTTTTTGGGTTTGTGTTTTCTAAATAAAGAAGAAAGAAGAAGAAAGAGAAACGATGAAGTGGATATGTCAGAAGAAGTCCTTTAAATACAGAAGCAAAGAACACAAGCAGACCTTCTCGTTCACATGATTAATAATACTATTCTTATTTATTATTTTTCAAAACATAAACCCGCGTCCGCGTTCGTGGTTGGTTCCACCAAGACCGGACCAAGCCAAACCAAACTTTTATGTAGAAGAGGCAAAACAAGAAGACCTAATAAGTATTTTTCGTTTGGTCAACTAATGCAAATTACCATCTTACACCTGTAGTTGGTTTTGTTTAAGGAAAGACCAGATTGGCTGCTTGGATAATTGTAAAGTGTAATCAGAAAGTATTGGTTTGGACCTTTTGTCCAAAATAGACCCAAGAAAACATCATCATAATATTGACTTCTAGATGGAATCCTTTTTATTATCTTCTTCTCAGAAATTCTTAGACACAGACTTTGTTATAAGATTTTCAAAGGCTGCTGCTACGAAACAAAGAAGAATTGCAGTTCTCGACTCTTGACCATACGAGAGAAGAAGACTCTGGTCGCACGCACATTCTGGTATACCAAACGTTTGACACATTAGAAGCTTAAACCAATCTTCATACAAAACTTCAAAAATAAAACCCATAAACCGAGGACAGAGATTCAAGTAACATCACATCACAAGACACCACTATCTTCAACAAGCCAGAGTAGAGTTTTTGAAGACACATAGACCACTACTAGAGAGAAACAAAGACAACCCATAAAGCGTTGCACAAAGCTTTGGTCTTTGAGATCGGGAGAGAGAGAGGCAGGCTTCTTAACATAAGTCTCATCTTGGAGATGCCTCCACAGACTTGGATCCCGAAGGCGATCTTGAAACAGCTCTTCCACCACGACGCCTTTCCTCTGGTTCATAGCCCGGTTTCCTATAAAAACCAATCAATGTCCAGATACGAAACATGAGACACAATCCTCAGGGGCAAAAAGAAAATCAGACACAATGTCTCACTTACTCTCTAATCTCAGTGTCTCCATTTCTGTCCCGGTCTGGAGCAGCATCACCTTCATAGCCAGGGGAATAGGACCTCCGACTGTATTTTCCATCTTCTCCACGAGGAGGACCTCTTGGTGGTGATCGTGGACGTTCCTCTTGCCTTCTCCTTGGAGATGGTGAATAGTCTGCTCCTCTTCGTCTTGGTGCAGGAGAGTAAGACCTGTAAAACCATTATGTAAATTAAACATACATCTCATTGACTTGAATGATAATGATGTAAAATGTATAGGTAACAAAGCAGGCTACCTTGATCTGTATCTGCTTCTAGAGTCTGATGGACGACGGGGAGAGCGTGAACGAGAGATTGAACGTGAACGAGACCGTCCTGAAAACACACAACCATAGACATACTCAAGCTATGTATATAAAACAAGTGCGTCACAATCTAGCTCTACTCATGTATGTTGAAATTTTACTGTTAAAGAACATAATAAGTGCAGAATCAGACTAACCATGAGAACGACCTCTGGAGCCTGAAGGTTCCCTGAAAAACAGAAGACAATTTTTTGATTATTGTTCTCAACTTCTTTGGGGAAGAGCGATATGATTGATAACTTATTTGCTTTAGCAATCAGAATATCGAAACTTACCTACTCCGAGTCCTAGTCTTCACACGCATCTCCTCAGGCCTTTTCCTAGACTCTGAAGCAACAACCACAGTTATCTCTCTCCCAGCAAATATCCTCCTGTTCATGCTTCTTTGAGCCTCCCCAGCATCATATGCATCAACAAACTCCACAAAGGCAAACCCCCGCGGTTCCCTGCATAATTCAAAAGCTTATCATTCCAAGTGTTTGATGGTTGATAGCAATGCACATAACACTAGGAAGATTTTATATTATCAGCAAACTCAGCCTACACTCAACCACTAGACTGAATACCTTTCTCAGATATGGTAATTGTGCTTCTGAGAACGTCTAAGTAAACATCAGCTTCTGAGAACTTCTAAGAAAAGCAGACTTCTACTTATGCAAATATCGCTAGTAGCTGACCTTTTCTTAACAGTTTAAGCACATCAACTCGAAAAGAGGCAAGAGATCTTGTAAAAATAAGAAGCACTTGATCCCAAAAGTAAGTTCTCTTCAGATCGCCTTCCCAAACAAACTTATAAAGTTTGAGTAATTTATAGTAAAGCTTCATAAGGAACATTCTTCACTTATTACTTGCTTCCATATAGAACAATCTTCACATACTACTTGCTTCCAAACAAAACAATCTTCACTTATAAACTTGCTTCCAAACAAAACATTCTTGATTTGAAATGACTCTTAATATCCTTTTAATGCACTAAGTTAAGCATTTTTCACGAGGGCTTCATCAAAATGTGGGGCTTGGTCTTGTTTTAACTTCAAGCCAACATACCCCCTGGGAAATCATTCAACGTTTAATGTACTAAGGAAAAAGCAAGTCAAAAAAGAAAGCTCTGAAATTGAGTACTCATCGACAAAGGTCTCTTCTAACCTCGAGAACTAAGCTCTAACAGAAAGTGCAGAGTAAACCAAAAAAAAAGAAGAAAGTGCAGAGCATAACTTGCGCCAAAATCAACTCATATGTCATCTCAATTTGTGCAAACCTTGACGACTTACAAACACCCTTTTTCTATCATATCAAAGGTTCAGCATTGAATATGAAGCATCATGCAATGTAAACAAAGGAACTCAAAATGGCTTCAAAACAAGAATCATATATGCTAATCATCACACAACTAAGTCTATCAATCAAGATTAAACAACAGCTCAAAAGACATCAAGAAGGAAAAAAGAAAAGAAAGAGTAAGCTCACCCAGAGTAATAGTCTCTCGGGATATAAACATCTCTCACAGGTCCAAACCTCTCAAAGGGCGCACGAAGCTCTTCTGGTCTGCAAAATCAAAAAAAAACACAACAAAATCAGTAAAAACCCAATAGAGTCTTTTGTAATTTAAGCAAGAGAGAGAGAGAGAGAGAGAGAGAGAGAGAGAGAGAGAGAGAGAGAAAGAAAAAATTAACCTGCAATCAAGAGGAATGTTACGAACCAAGAGACTACCATGGCTAGATCCTTTACGTCCACCACCATATCCACGTCTAGGAGGAGGAGGTGGACTTCTACCTCGACCACCATATCCTCTCCTTGGAGGGCTGTAATAAGGCGGACTGTATCTCCTCATCTTTTCCAAGAAAAAAAAAGAAAAAACCTAACACAGAGAGAAGAAACGTATTCAACACCAGAGATCCTCAAAAGAGTTTACAATCGGAGGATTCATGAGAGAATAAAAAGATCAGGAAATTATTACCTCCGACGGAACACTTGGTAAACTTTGAGAGAGTAGCAAAAAGAGAAGACACAAATTGTTCAAAAGACAGATCTGATGAAGTGAATGAACAACTAGAGAAGAAGAGAGAAGAAGATGATGACTTCTCTTGTTTTCTTCTTCTATTGGATGATCTGAGTAGCTAGGCCCATCTATTAAATGGGCTTGGCCTTATTGCTGTTTTCCAGTTTTGTGTAAAAATAAAAAAAAAATTCTTGGAAAAAACAGAGATTGGTCTAGGCTTTTTTTTTTTTTTTTTTTTTGTTAGCGATTAGGAAAAATAAAATAGGAAAACGTAACCCTAAAATCTGACAGAAAATTAATTAGTTACATATATGGTCACTACCCCATTTTGGTATATATACTCAAAATATTTGATCTATCAGAAAAAGATTCTCCCCAAATCAACAACAGGAGCAAAAAAGCTATAACCAGTGTTACAAAATCACTTACACACAGACAAATATTACAACAACAACAACAACAACAACAACAAACAAGGAGACATGAGACCTAACCAGCAGCCACATCATCCTCTACCTACTACAAACCATCAGTCTTTTTGTTTAAACCGTTTTTCTGGTACTTGTCTTCAATTTTCAATCCCACAACTTTCTTTGTATCCTTAACCGGGTCAACGTTTGCCGGTTTAACCACGCTGTCTTGCAGCTGTATCAAGGCTCGGACAACTTGGTCCATGGTCGGACGCGATTTGGGTTCGAATGAGAGGCACTGCACAGCAATGCTTGCCAATCTCACGGCTCCTTCGGGTTTGTACTGTGAGTTAAGCCGAGTGTCCACAATTAGTAGAACCTTTCGCCTACTTGTGAGGTACGGTCTAGCCCAATCCACAAGGTTTTGCTCCTTGGCTGGGCGGTTATGGTCCAGTGCTTGCCTTCCACATAGTAGTTCCAGAAGAACAACCCCGAAACTGTATACGTCGCTTCTAGCATTCAAGTGACCTGAAAAAAGATAAGAGATATGAGAGAACAAAACAAGAATGCAACTCTTACCGCCAAAATGTTATAGTTATTACTATTCAAACTCGCATTTATTATACTCATGCTATAGTTAGGCAATTGATTGTATCATATCTTAGCAACAGTTTATATCTTAGAACTTTACCTGTTGAGACATACTCTGGCGCGGCGTAGCCAAATGTGCCCATGACCCTGGTACTAACATAGCTAGTTTCTCCCATAGGACCGTCCCTCGCTAAACCAAAGTCTGAAAGCTTTGCATTGAAGTCCTGTTGTTTGTAAAACAAAGTCAGTATCATTAAGTCGTTGATAAAATAAAAAATAAAAAAAAAGCATGTAGACTTAAAGGGTTTTTTTTCAGAGAGAAGAGCATAATACCGAGTCGAGCAAGATGTTAGACGCCTTGATGTCTCGGTATATGACTTTGACAGGGTCGCTATGAAGAAATGCGAGTCCTTTAGCTGCATCAAGTGCAACCTTTATCCGTAGAATCCAAGAGAGCGGCTTAAAGTCCCGGCTTCCTGCTTCAAAAACATTCAAACATAAGAACAAAAACTCTCAAGTTACACAAAATATGGATTTTGATTAATAAAGCGATTAAAGACTCACTTGAGAAGAGATGATTCTCAAGACTACCCTTGTGCATAAACTCGTACACAAGAAGCCGTTGTTCATCTTCCACGCAATAACCAATCAATTTAACTAAATTGGGATGACTTAACTGCCCCAAGTAGTTGATCTCTGTCTGAGTCACAACAAAACATAACACAAGAGATCAGAGTCAGAGTCAGAGCCACCAAATCAAAAACATAAGAAGAAAGAAGTTGGTTTTGTACCAGCCATTCTCGGTGACCTTGAAAACCATCAGGGTTAAGCCGCTTAACAGCAATTACAAGACCGGAGCTAGATTTGGTCGGGGTAAGAGTAGTCTCATCAAGCCAGCCTCTAAAGACACAACCAAAACCACCTTCTCCAACAACAGAGTCAGCTCTGAAGTTTCTGGTTGCGAGTTTAAGTTCATTAAAGGTGAAGCTTTTAACACTCGTTGAGCTAAGTATCTCTCCTTCTGTCTTATGAGCTCCCGCATATGATGACGATGATGATTTATAGCTCGAGAGACGAAGATCATCGAGACCACTACTACTCTTATCTGCACAACAACCAAAAAAGCGTTGACCAAAGTCAAAATCGAGAGTACCAAAAAGGGGAAAACTTTTTTTAGAGAGTCAGATCACGATAAGATTCTTTGCAAAGTTCATTCCTTTTCTATAAACCCATTACCAATTAACCAAAAAGATCACGAATTTGAAGAGATACAGATGGAAGGAGAAATGAAAAATAAAAAAGTTTTGAAGTTATGGAGAACGCACTAAGGACACGAGAACTGAGGCAAGAGCCCATCGAAGTAGAGAGAGAGAGATGGATCAAAACGAATAAAGTAGATCGTTTTTGCCCTTTGTCTGACAAAATGAGTTGGCTTCTTCAGCTGTTTTATTGTGTAGGAACAGATTCTCTCAGACGAAACCCATTAAAGCTGAGCAATTAAGAAAGAGACAGATTTGAAAAGCATACACTGAAGAAGAAAGGAGAGAGAAAGAGAGATAATGAGAAGAGAAGATGGATGTTGATGATGAGATTAGGGAGTAGAGGCAAGTAAAGGAAGAAGAAGAAGAAGAAGAAGAAGAAGAAGAAGAAAGGTCTCTTTTTATTTCTTGTCCAAAAAAACGAATTCAGACAAAAAGTGAGTTTTGAGTTTTGACCAAAAGAAGGGGTTCTCGTTTAATGGAAACGAGTTTAATTAGTAGTAATAGTTTAATAATAAAATCAGTGGGACTTTTTGGTTCTTTTATGCCTAAGTTTGTACTTTCTTCTATAGGTTTGATTTGATCCATCTGATTAGAGTGCTTAACGTACATAAAAAGATACCTAATGAATGGTAAGTTCAAGATTCAAAATTAACGATGTACGTAAAAAGATCACTAATGAATGATAAGTTAAAGATTCAAAATTAAACGTCTTACCTCTTAATAGATATTGAGTCAGATAATGGTCTTTTAGATTTTGGAATATTTGCTTTGGCCTTATGAATTCGTCGTGGACCTCGTGGAGGATGGGACTTGGGTGGGGTTGGATGCTAAAAAGAAGACAAAAGTTTTGTCCAAAATGATGGATACTATTTTGTGGAATGATGAGACAGGTTCGGGTTTAACCTGTGGAGTTTCAATAAACTTTTTTTACACAGTTAGGTAAGAAAATTTGACCTAGGAAAATATCTACTTATGTACTGTATAATATAGTGAACCAGAAAATAAGTTTTATACAAAGTAGGTAAGAAAAAATATGATTTGTAAAGAAGAAAATATACTTGACCAAATTGTGTGTAATGTAATTTTAACTAGTGCTAAGGATCATGAGAGTTTTGTACGTATAAAAGTTTTATTCTATAAATAACACTTAAAACTGGGCAGAAGATTGAAGTATATGTTGTCGCTGTATACCAAACCTCCATTTTTTCTTCTTCTCCAATTTTGATTCAATAACGTGTTAAGTATTTTGTTTTCTAATACATGAATAAATAATGTGTTTCAGTCATACGACCCAAAATTACTCCACTGCCGGAAAGAATCGATGACTTGGTCAAACCTCCTCTTCCTAAGGTCACAATTGTTTGCTCGTTAAGCAAAATAAGTCTAACGTCAACTAAATAATATAATACTGAAAACATATATTTAAAATCCCTATAATTCCTAAAGTGAAGCACTCCCTGAACATGAATAGAAATGTGGGTTGACTTGGGAGATAATACGTTATCACATTTGTAGCTGAGTCACGGTATTGTGTCTGTTTATTGGCATTATTTGTCACATCTAGCCGGGTCAAAACCAATATACATTTTTATTACACTTGAGTCCAATTTTTTAATAACTGTTTTGAACAATTTTGACGTACGGAGCTCTTCGTTTGGACTTTCAATCCATCTTTCTTAACACATGATGATGATCACTTAAGTTCCACTGAGCCGTTTTACTGATTACCTATATAAAACTAGTTATTTAAATCAGCATAACTAGTTTCGTGTCGGCATACGCATCCTTTTTTTCTTCTACAAATCGAAAAATTGACATTCCTAATATTGAGTTTCTTCTCCACAATTTTTTTTTCTTCTTTTTTTACTCTCTTACAATCAACATGATGTTAAACATAATTCATGATGAAGACAATAAAGTTGAAAAAAATAGTATTTTAAAACTAAAAATGTCAAAATTGACAAGTCAATAGGGAAAAGCGAAAGAAAAAAAAAATAAAGCAATTTTTTCCCACTCCTATTGTATAATCTTTTGATAAGTTTGCAAGCTTCTTCATTTAGTGGTTGACAGCATTATACAGAGATTAAAAAATAAAAGAGGGGGTCCAAAATGGAATAATGACATTTTAATGTTAATTAAACAGGTAATTAAGAAACAAATAATTTAGAAACGAAACGCCGAGGGAATTAATTATATGAACAACGAACACAGGCTTCACTTATAAAAAAGGAAGAGAATTGCAAGTTGACGGCTAAATAAATGGAGAAGAAATATGATTGTTGCGTTCTCAAAACAATATAGTAAAGAGAGAAACTTTTGCCAAATACAACTGGAACCAAAATGTATCATCGTACCAACTTATTCATATATTTTTTTCAGAGTTGAGACTGGAAAAGTAAAGGATTTTCAAACTGCTTAATGAACTCATTAGGCGCTTTTCTTCACCTCTGCAGCCTTAATGATGTCGATAAACTCAGGCTGCAAACGCAAAGAACGAACAAAAATAAACATTAGACGTGGTTTTGATTGAAACAAAAACGAAGATGTTATTATAACAAGGCAGCAAAATATATAGTATATGTGTACCTTTAGAGAAGCACCACCGACCAAGAAACCATCAACATCAGCCTGACCACCTAGCTCCTTGCAGTTACCACCATTGACGGATCCTGATAAAAATTTGCATAGTCAAGCCAAGTAACATAAAACTCGAGGGGGAAATGAATCGAAAAGGTGTTACTGTCACATTCAAATATGCTAATCATAGTCTTACCTCCATAGATGATGCGGGTTGTAGCAGCGACATCAGCACTCACGTTCTTGGCAAGCCATTTCCTGAGTTCATCGTGTACCTGTTCATAAATGTAATAAGTTTTCGCAAGAGAAAGATAATTTGGATATCCCAACAAATCATGACCATATGCAACAATGTTTAAGTACTCAAACGCATCAACAACAACTAACTTCTTGAGCTTGGGCTGGGCTAGCGACCTTTCCGGTTCCAATGGCCCACACTGGTTCATAGGCTATGACAACATTTGACCAGTTTGACACTCGTTCTGCCATTACAAACAAAAAATGAGTTCTTAAGCCAACAAAACATTTCTGTGTGGTTTAAAGATAATACACTAAGGGAGTATAGTGAGTAGAAACAGGAATTACTATCATCATAACAGGTCACAGTGTCAAAGCGAATGAACTCAGGTAGCAAAAAGAGATACAAATGTTTGACAATTTACATACCAGCGATAGCCTTGGTCTGGGCAGCGACCACATCCATGGTTGACCCAGCCTCCCGCTCCTCAAGAGTCTCACCAACGCAAGCAATCACTTTCAAACCTTGAGCAAGTGCATAGGCAACCTTGTCTCCAACGAACTACAAATGTAGGATAGAGGTCAAAAACCAATATCATGGATCTAAGAGCTGATTTGATTAGTACACCATAATTTGTATTATCATGAAAGGTCACTAACCTCGTTTGATTCATTAAGGATTGCCCTCCTTTCAGAGTGACCAAGGATAACCCATGGGATATCCAAGTTCACAAGCATCTCAGCACTGCACACACAAAATACATAATGCGTAAGTACAGACATCACATATATATATATATATATACTCTTCCTACGAAAGCATCCAATGGACAGGTGAATCGTTTTACAGCTGCTTTTTTAACCAGGCAGGTATCAAATCATGTTATGACTCTCAACTGTTAAATTGTTTCCTTTATCACTTGGGTGAGATAGTAAACAAAATAAAGAAGAGCAACACATGGGGAAGTTGATTTGTTTCTAACAAACTCAAATTCATCTACAAAACCATAGATCTTTACTGAATGAAGCAATAACGGTAAAACAGCTTAAAGTATACACCGGTGGCGAGAATCTCACCTCACTTCACCAGTGTAAGCACCTCCTTTCTTAACCCAACAGTTTTGTGCAGCAACGAAAAAGTCAGACCTCAATGTGCTCTTAACCAGGGGAAGAAAAACATATGGAGGGCTAACCACAACCTCTGCAATGGTAAAAAAATCCCGTCATACTATTAATCCAATCATAGTAACGAACATAGATAGAACCATAACAAATATGATGGAACACATGTAGATGATAGTAGATCTATCTAATCATGCTTAGAGAGGTAACAAATATTTAACCTATCCACAGCTTACTGTATATAACAGTGAAACAGGTTTGTTCGTATGCCCAAACCCATGCGATACATTTTATTCCACTATCAGGTAACTCAGATTTCAAAGATATGCAAAAACAGAATTATAGAATCGCCAAAGCAATGGAGATGGTACACTTACCTACAACATCTTGTGAAGGTACTTGAGCTTCATTAAGAGTGTTCACAATCTTCTTCACCTCCTCAGCAGTTCCGTTCTACATTAGATTAAAATATCCAAAACAAACCATAAGCATCATGTACCTCGCTAACAAAATTAACACACAGATCCATCAAAACTAGAACACGAAACCAATCGATGAAGAATTCGTAATCAAAACTGACAAAAAACATGAGATCCGGCACCGAATCGTCAAATCTCAACCATCAGTACTAAATCAAAAACATATAATGAAATCAGGGATCTGAACTCGACGTCAATCGAAGCAAACAACGAACAAAACCTTAAATCTCAGATCACGATCGAGATTTTTCCGATCTCGTTCACTTGATCGGGGAAGAACTAAATAAGTAAACAAAGATCCAGAAGAGAAGATCACTTACGCATTTCCAGTTTCCTCCGACGAAGAACTTTCTGGCCATTTTTGCTCAAGATTTTTTTGGTTCAGACGACGATCACGAGAGTCACAGATGGGAGAGGAGAGCTAAAAAGATTAGATCGAAGAGTGTTCAGTGGCCGTTGTCTCTCGCAGGAGGTCACTGATATATAAATAAAATAAAAATATATACTCTAAATATTTTATATAGGAAAAGACGCATATGTCTAGGGTATAGAAGAATATTCCTTTAAAAATTAGGAAAGCTGAGGGTAATAATGTGAATTCATCAGGGATGGGGAAAATATTGTGGACGTGTTGGGCAAGGTTTGGTTGGTGGAACCGGGTGGGGTTAATAAAATAGACAACGGCGTGGATCGTGATGCTCTATTATAAAGGCTTAGGCTCACTAAAGCACATAAACATAGATGGTGAAAGCCCATTAACTTGTTCAGTTAAAGTAACTTTTGTTTTCTCCAAATTACTTACATATAATTTGTGATTATGAGATCTTAATTATTAAAAATGCAATTGAGACCCCATATTACACACCTAAAGATGGATATTTTCTTTGTTGAGTTAGATTAATTTTGGTCTACTTAATTTCGTTTGATCTTTGTTGTTTTGTATAATAACTTGAGAAATCGTTACCTTGTTGGATATGTAAAAGGACTATTTATAGTGGCATCATTATGAAAACGTTACGTGGTGATTTGTTTATTGAAAAAAAAATGAAAGAAGTTACGTGGTTTGTGCAATCAGTGTAACTATATGTGTCATTGGATAATGACTATAAATTGTTAACTAACTAATCAATAGAAAAAAGAGAGACATGAATGGGAAATTCGTTTCTAAAGAAATCACAACTCGCATTGTGTTACTGAAATCAACTTTCATAACGAAATTTTTAAATGAACACTATGAATTTAGTACTTTCATAACCTCCATCTTTTTCTTTGACATTGTTCAAACCTTTTGGTATCTTCTTGTATTTTCAATCAAACATATCTTGTTTAGTCTCTATAGAGCTAATATAGTGGCATCAATAATCAATTATATATTGTGTAACATTATACTATAGAACATAAACAATATTAATAAAAGAAGTTACGTGGTTTCTGCAATCAGTTTAAGTATGTCACTGATAATGACAATAAACTGTTAACTAAATAATGGATGTGGAGAGACATGGACGCGGATCTTCTTCTTTTCTTTCCGAAAGAAAGCACAACAAATGGCTAAAGAGAAGAAGAGGTGTCGGTAAAAGTTAAAAGAATCAGCTTCCTCAACATCTCTTCATCATACTTCGAATCTATTTGACTTTGGTCCGTAGTGTTCAAACTCCAAACCATTCCCTCCTACAAACACGTGTCTTATGGCACTATCCAAAACCGCGTTGTTCTATCTCCTCTCTTTTTTTTTTTATATATAATATTTTAATTATATACTGTATTTGGTAAGTACTTTAATATTACTGATTTTTTAACCACACTTTTAATCTGTTTTAGTAGTAAAATGAAAACACTCAGATCTCTCTTGACCTCATTGTTAATAATAATATATTTAAATAAAGAGCTTATTCAAAGAAAAGCAACACTATCTATCTACCAACTTTTTTTTTAATTGAGTAAAAATCAGTTTATAGATAAATTTAGGATAGTAATATTAAAACTAATTTTGAGATTAGCAAATACAGATAATATGAGTATTAAAACAGTGAGATAATTTACAAAAACAATTATCCAAAATAAAGATAGACACTATAATTAGCCAAAATCAACTAAAACTTTCACGGTCACAACAAATTCCACTTTTTTTTTCAATAATTTACAACTGCCTAAATTTAAGCCCACGCACATGAAAAAAAAAGACAACACAGATTATTCTTCTTTATTTAAAAATCCAGCTGTCCCTCACTAAAAATACACATAAACAAATTATACACACGTTTACGCCTATACAAAAACGGTCATATCTATGAGTACATTTTAATAATTTCTCTATTATAAATAGTTTTTATCAATAACAATTATTAAAAAAATATCTCTCCTCCTCATAATAAAGACACAACTCAAACGATTCAACGATTCACGGGTTTCACTTTGAATCGTTTGATATTTCCCAATCTCCCAAAAACAAAAAACAATGGCCAAAGAGCCACCGTCAATATCTCTCACTCTCCTCCTCCTCCTCCTCTCCGCCACCGTGTTCCTATCTCTCCCCGCGGTAATCTCCGCCATAGGTGTCAACTACGGAACTCTCGGGAACCTCCCACCACCGACTCAGGTGGCAAATTTCATCAAAACGCAAACCTCGATCGATAGCGTCAAGATCTTCGATGTGAACCCTGACATCCTCCGTGCCTTCGCCGGGACAGGTATCTCCGTCGTCGTTACCGTTCCTAACGGAGATATCCCGGCGTTGGCTAACGGGTTACAAGCTCGTCGGTGGGTTTCGGCTAACATTTTGCCGTTTCATCCTCAGACGATGATCAAGTATATCTCCGTCGGGAATGAGATTTTGCTCTCCGGAGATAATAACATGATTAACAATCTTTTGCCGGCGATGAGGAATCTTAACAATGCTTTGGTTCGTGCTGGTGTCAGAGATGTTAAGGTCAGCTTTCTCATTATCATTTTTTTTTTCCTATTTTCAGATTTTTATGAATTATATTCGTTTATTTTTGGTAAATAAATAAATTATATTATGGTTTGATGCCATTATTTTTACAATTTCTAGATAAAAACTTTGGAAATCGCTACTTTGAATTTTCGATATTGCTGTTTAGTGATGAAGTATTTTATTTTGTTTACGTAACTTTACCTATTTTTTAACTAGAAAATGTAAATTATTAATAGTGAATTAATTGATTACCGTGAAAATTGCACTGTTTTTTGTTTTCTTTTCTTTGTAACAGCGATAATGCATTGATTGCGCATTTAAAGTTGGAACAACAACGTTGAAAAAATATATGCAAAACAAAAGCTGATTATTTTGAAAATTTTAGATTAATATCTGTTTTTTCTTTCATGTTTTAATTAAATCTAAAAATCCTTAAAAAGAATGGAAAGATTGGAAAGTGTTAGCGATGTATTAAGATCTGACGATTTAGACTACCCCACGTGCTTATCTCACCGTCCACGTTTGTCCTTAGATTCTTGATGTGTCTGCCATGCCTTATGTTTCCTTTATTACATCATTGTACTTGTACATGTGATTTTAGGAATTGTTAGAAACTGATAAAGCAACGATTGATTCTAAAAATTACTATTTGTTGCAATTTGTCTCAGGTCACAACCGCACACTCACTTAACATCATAGCCTATGACCTGACCGGTGCACCAAGCACTGGTAGATTCAGGCCTGGTTGGGACAAAGGTATATTGGCTCCAATCCTAGCTTACCATCGCCGCACCAAGTCTCCTTTCATGGTCAACCCTTACCCTTTCTTTGGCTTTGACCCCAAGAACGTCAACTTCGCTATTTTCCGTACACCGTACAAGGCTGTCCGTGACCCGTTCACCCGCAAAGTCTACACCAACATGTTCGATGCCCTCATGGACTCGACTTATTCCGCCATGAAAGCTCTAGGATACGGCGATGTTAACATCGTTGTTGGCGAGACTGGCTGGCCGTCTGCTTGTGACGCACCTTGGTGCTCGCCCGCTAACGCAGCTTGGTTCAACCTCAACATTATTAAACGTGCACAAGGCCAAGGGACACCTCTCATGCCTAAGAGACGTTTCGAGACTTACATTTTCGGTCTCTTTAACGAAGAAGGCAAACCCGGTCCAACCGCAGAACGAAACTGGGGGCTTTTCCGAGCTGATTTCTCCCCGGTTTACGATGTTGGTCTTCTCCTAAAGAAACAAGGAGGTGGCGGCCGTCCAGCATTGCCTGCGCCTAGTACTGCCGGTGGTAAATGGTGTGTGGCGAGGTCGGGAGCTACGGATAAGCAGCTTCAAGACAACATTAATTGGGTGTGTGGTCAGGGAGGCGTTGATTGTAAACCAATCCAAGCTGGTGGTTCGTGCTTTAACCCGAGCAGTGTTAGGACGCACGCGTCATTTGTGATGAACGCTTACTTCCAGAGCCACGGTCGCACCGATGGTACTTGTAATTTCAGCGGAACTGGTATGGTAGTAGGGAACAACCCAAGCAATGGTGCGTGTAAGTTTTAAGAGATTGTCTTGTCTATGTTATGTAGTATATTTGTCTGGAACGTCCTAACATAATGGTTCTGAGGAACTTTTGGATTGGAGAGATCATCAGACTTTGTGTTTAATTTCGGATATTCTAATTTTTAAGGTTTTTTTTCCTTTGTTAATTCCTTTTATTTAAATAAATAAAGTGGAACTTCCCATAAGATCTGCTTCACAGTTACGCTTTAAAATAAAATGATTCCGTGACTTGTGATCTTTATGTTGGATTTAGATGGTCCATCAACGTAAGAAGCAATATAGACGTTAGAACATTATCTTATCTACCATATAATTATTATGTCTTCCATGCCATGGGATTTAGCATCAAATGAAAATTTCTAATTGCCAATCAAAATAATTTAGAATTATGTTCTCATAGTCTTTCAGTAAACACAAAAACACTCAACAAACGGTTAAAATGACCATTCACAAACAAGAATGAGTAAACGTATCATTGTACAAGCACAACTGTGACATTGACAATGTGAGCACAACACTGTTGACATTTTGTTAGTCAAATAGATATAATAAAATATTAAATGGTGTAGTAAAATTTTGATCTCCTTCAAATCCTATTTGAGTGACATATAAAAGTAGACAAGTAGAGAAACTTGCTATTGATAACAACTATACCACATTGTAACGTGTAGAGACATCAGAACTACGCTCAGGGCTGTGCCTATGGGTTAGGAAAAAGGCATTTACCTCAGGCCCCAAAGTATATAGTTTTTTTGTGTGTTTTTTTTACTCACAATTATGAAAAATATGGTGTATCATTATAGTTTTGGGAGTCTTTTTATTTCCTAAACAACTCATGTATGATTCCTTTGAATAAATTTATTTATAAAAATATACAAATGAAAACAAAACCTTAAATTGTGAAATACCAAGTAAGGTCGTAAAATAGAAGGAAGAAAAGATTAAGAGAAGTTGGTGAAATAGTTTATTGAAATAGAAAGTAAGGCTTTTTAGATTTTTTATTTTGTTTCTGAAAAATTTCTATAGCTTTGAATTTTTGATATTTATTTTATTATAATTTTGAATTTTAATATTTATTTATTTTCATAAAATATATTAAAATAGCTTCTAATGTTAAACTCGTCTTAAGCCCCGACAAACCTGGGCACGGCACTGACTACACTACATAGACCCCAAATATAGTAGTATAACACAGTGTAACCCCTCACTTCTAGTTTTATTCGGTTGATGCGTCATGTATGTGCAATGACGCTGAAACTAATAAACCTCTGAAATCATAGCAAAACTAGATGACTAGGTCAACAAATCATAAACAACTTGTTTTGATAAAGTGCACAAACAAAAAAAAACTAACCCAACTTAACAGTTTAATCTTATTGATCATACCATAATAATCTTCCACCCAAAAAAAAAAGCAACAAAATTCATATAACAAATCACCAGGGAACCAAAAATAAATAAATAAACATAACTTTTCTTTTTATATATGTAAATAAATAAAAGTAGTAACAAAAAAGAAGAAGAAAAAAAAGAGAGGCACACTTGAATGTAATGTTCAAAGTTTCTAGTGAGCCATGGCAAAAGGAGGACAAGAGTTGTAATTAATACTTTTCTGGTGGGGCATTACAAGCATTGCGGTGTGATCCATGAAGTCTTTCAAAGCCACCACCGCTTGTAATATTACCTTTAAGTCCTCCGCTGCAGCAAACCCTTCATTCCCGGCGTTTCTCACGGCGTATACGTAAAACGTTATACAACCTTTCCTGAACTTAAACCTCGCCATCTCCCAATTCTTTAACTTCCTGATCATCTTCTTGTTCACATCTCCGAGTGGTATCTCCGTCGGCCAGATCCCTCCCTCCGCCGCAACGACCGATGCTTTCATCTCCTCTGTTTCAAAAACGAACACCACTACTTTTGATTTCTTTGTTCCGAGGCCGAGTGTTAGCGTGTGCCAAGCGTGGTGCGCAAGGATCGTGAAGTTCGTCGGAAGATACGCCGCGGTGGAAAGAAGCGGAGGGGATGATGAAGAAGGGAGGGAGAGGAGTTTGAGAAGCTCGAGTGTTCTTGCTCGTCGGATTGTGAATGATTTGACGATTATTTGGCCGCCGAACTTGAGACCTTTAACGTCGGAGGAAGGTTTGAAAGATATGTCTGAAGATTGGTGCTTCTCTTTCTTCTTCTTCTTTTTACTTTTCTTCTCTTTCTCTGCCATGGCTGTTTTGCTCTGTTTCTTCCTTCTTCTTTTTCTTCTCTCTTTGTGATGAGAAGTTTGGTAACTTTGGTTTGGTGCTTTTTGATTGAGTTGAGAGCTACTGTCTCTTTCTTTCTTTTTGATTTTTTTTTTTCTTACTTTTTTTTTGTAGTGAATTATGTTGTTTCTTGATTTTGTAATATTATTATTACAACGTCATTGAGAGACAGGTTTCTGAAGTCTGTTTAATTGGAAAGTTTGTTTATACATCAACTGCAATAAATGCGATTTTGTATAGATTTTTGTGAACTGCAAGAAATAACATAAAACCTATTTTATTACTTATACGGAAAAAAATCTAGTTTATATCAGTTTTACCAATTGTCAATGGTAACTATGATAATATATTGATGATATATTTTGGTCTGAGTTTTTTTAAAATTTAGAGGTATATATAGTGTCAAATGCTCTATAAAAATTACTATAAATTTATGAAATTGTTGGGGTGAGCTATAAATTCACCAAGAGGTAGTATAAAGAGAGTGTCGGCTTTAGTAGGGGAGAGGAAACTTCAATCTTATACTATCGATTATGTTATCAAACTGTTTGCTACTTTCTTGTACTGTTAATTCAGTTGGAAGGTTTGATCTTATTTCATAGTGTTTGGTAGAATTCTATTTTTTTATGTTTGTTAGGAATTTCGTTAGTTTTTAACCCTGTCATAATAAAAGTCTTGAATTCAAATCCCACAAGCAGCATAATGCTTGTTACCTAGTACAAAACAACAAAGTAGTTTTAGTGGTCTAAATGAAGTATATCAAAGAAGGTTTTGTTTGGTAGATTGCTTAAATAATTAAATGCGTTTAGGTGAAGTCTCGACCCATCCTTGTATTATGATGTCAATACACCATTAATTACATGCAAGACTAGTCAAGCCCCCCCCCCCCCCCCCCCCCCCCCCCCCCCCCCCCCTTTTTTAATGTTTTCATCAAATTGTTGTCTTGCACCGTCAAGGAAAAATTATCTTTTACGTTGCTTAAAACATGGTTTAATCGGTAATCAGTCGTCGTAGTAAATAATTTGGAACGACATAGCGACAAGCTTGCAACAACTTTTTGTATAATGATTTTGCAACAAAGTTTTAAATCTGTGATAATTCAGTCTTAAACTTGTAGCAATTTATGTTGTTAAAATTGATGTATGGAGAGAGAGATCTATAATTTGTTGGTGTAGCATGAATATATTTTGTAGTAAAAAAACTGATAATGAAAAAAAGAGGGATAAAGATTTGATGGTGAAGCTGGTAATGATGGTACCAAATGTCTTACACATGATAGGTATGAGTGCATCCATTAAAAGCATATTTTCGCAGCAGCAATTAGAGTGGCTCCACAATTTTGCTTTTTTTTCTAAAGTAATACATTATCAAAAGGTGTCCTCGATTTATTATTTTACATTTGCGATATGTTATTAGTATCAAGAAAGTATATGATATTGGTATAACATATCATCGTATAATATAGATCTAGATGTATGTCAAGTAAATGGCCACATTTACAAAAAGAATATTTGAGTTTAGTTGTTCTAACTTGGTTGTCTTTATTATAATAACAACTTCATTTTGCTAAGTGGGTGGATGAAGTTATGGTGGAGTGGAGGAGGTTGAAGATGTTATGAACAAATCTATCTTCGTCTAGGTGTTAGAAATCCTACTATGAAGTATGAACTGAGATTCGTACATAAACCAAAAACCGTTTGTATTTTCTAACATTCAAATCGTACCGCACAGACGTATACCAATTTCGGTTTCAAATTGGTTTGGCTAGTTGTTACAATACTCGAATCGACGAAACCAATAAGCTCACTTTTTAGTTTTTACTTTTTAGAGAACAAGACTAGGGAAAACGACAATGACAGCGCAAAAGATGCATCTCAGAAGAAAATAAGAAGAGCAAAAACAAAACTGTATATCAAAATAAGATTTTTATGTTTTGACCTGCAACACAAGACAGGCTCAAAATCAATGGGACCAAGAAAAAATAACAAAGAAATAGAGGATTTTCTCAATGTTTTTTAGCACTTTTGCATCACCCAAAGTTCTTATTTTCAATGTTTTCTCCCTTTTTCTTTTCAGTCTAAGAATCCAATTAAAAAAGGACGAGTTCTTTAGTTGATGGGTTCCTTTCCGATGGCTTTCTGGACGAGTCCGGCTTGCTCTTTGACATGGAAAGTGTAGAAACCAGTGGCAGTAGCAGCAGAAGGACCACGACCAACATACTTAATGTCTTCCATATTTCCTCTGTTTAAGCTTCTCATTGCTGTCCATAGCCGTGGAGATATGTAGCTGAATGCTCCCATGTTCATCGCCTCTTCTTGGCACCAAACGATCTCCGCGTCTGTTTCAGACCAATACAAAAACAACAAGTTTTAGGGGTAGACATAAAAGCCAAACCGAACCAATCCAAAGATCGTTTAGGTACGTACTTGGATATCTCTTGAGCTCACGCTGAATGAGATCATATGGGAAAGGACAAAGCTGTTCCACTCTACAAATAGCAACATCGGTTGCGCCAACCTTCTTCCGTTCATCATCAAGCTCATAATAGACCTACAAAGAAGCAAAAGTAAGAATTTCTCCTTACACAAATCTGGGACTGGCAAGATTCCTATTATAAAATGAACGGAGCTTATACCTTTCCGGAGCAAAGTACCAATCTTCTGATGCCTTCTTCAAGATCAGAGTGATCATTCTGATCCTTGATTAATCGCTTAAATCTAGTTCCTTGCTTGTCAAAACCTGGGTGGCCTTGGACATCATCAAACTCTGAGAGATTTGATTTACAGTCCTTGTGACGGAGCAAGTTCTTTGGTGCCATTACAATCAGAGGCTTACGGAAGTCTCTGTGTATCTGCAACATGAGTGACATTGAGAAATTGTAACCTGGAAATAACACTTGGTGACAAGTAAAAAAGATAAACCAGAAATAGGTCTTACCTGTCGCCGCAGAACATGGAAATAGTTGGCTGGAGTTGTGGCATTGACAATCTGCCAATTACATTCTTGAATTTGTTTTCGCATTGTTGGTTCCATGTCTGGTATGACGTAGGGGTTATCATCACTCATCTGTCACATAAGATAATTAGAGTCAGGAAGAGAATCAAACGAGATTATATATTTTCACTAATTCAACACCTTAAGCCATATGCAATAAAATCTAGGCCAGATTTTACCTGAAGGTAACGTTCCAACCTCGCACTTGAATGTTCAGGGCCCTGACCATCGTAACCATGGGGAAGTAGCACAACAAGCCCGGTTTGACGCAGCCATTTGGCCTCTCCACTGCTGATGAACTGATCGAATATCACCTGAGCTCCATTGGCAAAGTCTCCAAACTGAGCTTCCCATAGTACCAACGAGTTTGGGCTTTCCATGGAGTAACCCAATTCGAACCCAAGGACACCAAATTCTGAAAGAGAACTGTACACAACAAGCAAAACTTCTTGGTGAATCTTTACAATAAAAATTCTGGTATGGTAGGAATAAACACAAGGGATTTCTCTCAATACCCATTACACACAGAAAGAACTGAATAAATTATGTCAGTTAACTCTGAGCTGTCAAAACAAGCTAGGAGCACAATAATTCCTAGAGGGGAAGTATGGAGGTAAAGGTACCTGTTACTGACAGTAAACATCTCAGGGTCCTGATTCATGATGAGATGATCTAGAGGACAATACTCTTCTCCAGTTTCCTGGTCATGAAGGACTGAATGACGATGACTAAATGTTCCTCGTTCAACATCCTGACCGCTCAACCGAACATGATTGCCTTCCACAACTAAGGTAGCAAAAGCAAGAGCTTCTGCAAGAGCCCAGTCAACTCCTTCTCCCGTTTCAATCATTTGGGCACGCTGTTCGTAAACTTTCTTCACTGCCCTGTGTGGTTTGAAGTTTTCTGGAAGCGATGAAATTGCCTTGCCAACAGTCTTAAGTATCTCTGGTTTGACGCTGCATAAAAGTGTAAAAAGTTTAACGGACAATAGGACACACACACACCAAAAAAAAGAAAGACAAACCCAACTCACCCAGTGTTTCTAACACGTGAGATCTGCTCCGGAGACTTAAATCCAGCCCAATTGGTTGAAAGCCAATCTCGTTTCTTAGGGAGATAGTCTTTACTAGCGACAAATTCTTCATTTAGGATGGTGTTAACCTTTTCCTGTATCCGGTCAATATCCTGTTGTGATACTTCACCGCATTCCAAGAGCTTTTTGTGGTAGATCTGAAGGGTTGAAGGATGATTTTTGATAACCTGTCAAATTGAAAAGCAATAGGGGAATACAAAGCATTAGAAAACTGCAATAATTCATAAATCCACAGCAGATTCTTTTTGGGTAACATATAACGAAAATAACGTCAACACACCTTGTACATTTTTGGCTGAGTGAAGGATGGTTCATCTATCTCATTATGCCCGAACCTACGGTAGCAAACCAAATCAACGACAACATCAGAATGAAAAGTCTGACGCCACTCAGCAGCAAGCTCGCAGGCATGTACAACAGCCTCAACATCATCCCCATTAACATGAAAGATGGGAGCACTCAAAGCCTTAGCAACATCAGTACAATACTGGGAAGACCTCCCTGCCCTTGGATCTGTCGTGAAAGCCACTTGGTTGTTCACCACAATATGAATGGTTCCTCCGGTGGTGTAGTTTGGAAGAGCACTAAGATGAAGAGTTTCGTAAACAACCCCTTGTCCAGCAAAACTACCATCTCCATGAATCAAAATACCTAAATTTTTGGTCCTGTCTAAATCATTGGAGTAGTACTGTTTTGCTCTGGTTTTGCCAACAACAACAGAATCTGCAGCTTCCAAGTGACTGGGATTAGCAACCAAAGAGAGATGGATCTTCTTCCCACCTCTTGTAGGTCGATCATAAGAGGTTCCCAAGTGATATTTGACATCACCAGTTCCGGTGTAGCCAACTTCATCTACAGGCCTAATACCACCACTGAACTCACTAAAAATCTGACGGAGTGGCTTCCGAACAACATTACCCAGAACATTCAATCTTCCTCTGTGAGACATTCCAATAACAATACTCTCTACTCCGAGGTCTGCTGCCCTGTCAAACATCTCCTTCATGCCAGGAATCAATGATTCTCCACCCTCAAGTCCAAACCTTTTAGCTGTTGTCCACTTGGTAGCTAAGAAATTCTCAAACTGAGTACTCCATGCAAGGCGATCTAGAATCACCTCACGTCGCTCCCTGTTGTACCGCCAAGGAGTTGGTGTCTCAATCTTTTCCCTCAACCAGTTACATTTATCACGATCAGCAATGTGCATATACTCGAACCCAATGTTCCCACAGTACGCCTGTTCGAGCCTTGTCAATATGGAACGAAGGGTCTGCACTGGGCGGTTCTCAGACATGAATCCGGACATCTGCCACACTCCCAAGAAGAACTCTCTGTCAAGATCAGCCTCAGTGAATCCATAGAGAGCCAAGTCAAGATCCTCAGGGATCTCTCGCTGTTCCAAACCTAATGGATCCAACTTAGCTTTCATGTGACCATTCACCTGGTAAGCCCTGACAAGTAACAAAAGCCTCATACTCTCCTGAATAGTCTGCCCAGAGATACCAGGAGAAGTAGCAGCCTGACCGACAAAGTTCCTAAAGAAATTATCCCAAGACTCATCTACACTGTTGGGATCAGCTTCCCAAGCCCTTTGTAACTCCTCAAGGTAGACACTGCTCGTCCCATCTAAAAAACTATCAGTTAGCTTAGAAAGAGGTACAGCTCTAGGAACAGGAGCACTCTGAGCCTTTGGTCTGTAAATAGTCGAGTGGAAAGAACGCGTTTGAGAAGGAAGAGAACGTGTCCTCGTCGCATACGAACCACCCTGATTCAGAATCCTCCTCACAGCTAACTTCGTAACACTCGAACCAGCTCGAAACCACACCATTTTCACCAGATTCAAAAAACAATCACTTGAACTTCAATACTTTTAACAATTACAATAACAACGCATTCAACAAATCTTCGTTCTCCACTGAAAAAAAAAAAAACAAAAACACAAAGACGTTAATGGCCGCCTAGTGAAATGAAGAATCAGAGAGATCTTTTTAATCCAATAATATCTAGAATCATATACTCCATAGAAGAATAAAACTACAGATCAAATACGACCTAAGATTCAACTCCATAACCTAAATAAAAAACACAATCTGGATCAAAAGAAACAGTACGAAAGTTACGAATCTGATGAGGAGAATCGGATTCGAGAAGGGAAAAAGATAGATCTGTTCTTGGAAAAAAGAGAAAATGTTGAACCAAGAAAGCCTTTGGTCTGTATCCGATTGAGAAGAAACTGAAATGGGAAAAGCTGAGATACATACCTACGTGGACCGGAGGAGGCGAAGAAGAGGACGAACGGAGGAAGAAGAAGGAGAAGAAGGAGAAAGGGTTACTTTTTAAAGTTTTTGCCCTTTTTTTTTTTTTTTTTGGATACAACAATGATAACGCCATTATTGTTCTATTTATGTAAATATGAAAATATGTTTAGGTCTATGTGTTAAGGAAATTAATATATATACTTAATGATAATATGAAGATTTTTCTTTGGAAGATTTTGTCAAACTTATACCATAGTTTGAAAAACTCTCTATCTACTCTCTAGAATGGAAAATAGAATGTTGTAATGATTTACTGAATTTTTATAATCCTTATATGGATTTAACAAGTCAACAATGTGAATCATCTTTTTACTCTTTCCTCTATATTTTTCTAAACAAATGTGAAAGTAACAAAATTATAATAAAACATATTTTTTTTTTGGCCCAACATGTGTAAAACGCCGTTCCAAAAGAATCTGTCTTTTTGTCCAAGTCCAGTTTTCTCGGATGGTCAAAGTGGCGTATTTCTTAAGCGATTGGAACATGCATTTTTCGCGTGTTCATATATCATTGGATGAACCATATGTATACGTTTCAATATATCATTGGATGAATTTTGGACAATACATTTGTGACATTTTTCTCGAAACGGACAGAAACGCTTTTGCCATTTTGACTCGTTTTATCAAAGCTTATAAACAGGGGTGATGCCAAGTAGGTGGAAGCATTTCCGCATGACTATTCTCGTTGCTTCACAAAGTAGGAGACGGCTTGTCTCCTCTGCTGAACCAATGACCTTTTTTTAAAAAATGTTCAAGAGAAAGATGAATTATTGATTAGTGGTGGAGGGTTTTTGATTAGGCTAAATAGAAAAGCAGGAACTTTGAGGATGCTTACCTGACAATTGTTGTAGAATCTGGAGAACTGTTCGGATAAGCCGTATAGGTAATCGCAGAGCACGTTCGGTAACAGTTTAGTGCACGCTTCCTCAACCGTCTGCAAATTATGCACACACATGGATTGGCAATTGTTACTAAGAAAAAAATAAATCGAATATGAAAGTAACACTATATAATCAGCATGTGTCCTACCTCGGAAAACCGAAGTAGGTGAAGCCCTAGTGCCCGTTCGTCTGCATGATCCAATGCTAGCTTTCCTTCCTGCAATAAAATAAGTGCAATACACAGACTTGGTAGGTAAACACACATATCATACACAGAGCTTTAAAAATGACAACAGGAAGTTCAAGTGCAGCCAAGATGACGAACAGAAGATCAAAAGATGAACAATGATAAGAAGAATTAAGTTTCATGCTGCTACCATACCTTTTTCAGCTCATCTATGTCTTTGCCTGACTTTTGGATGATTGCGCAGATCCGAGCATGGGCGTAAAGAGGTAAAAAGCTGTTTTCCCCTGCTCATGACATATGATCAAATTATTCAATAAGCATGTGCAGATGACTCCATACAGCAAATATGTAGACTAGCTTTCAAATTCCAGTACCTTGTCACAAAGCATTTGATCATAGCTGAAACAATAACTTGCCAATCTGTTGTTCTTCAGGTCAGCAAACCTTGAAAAGAAAAAATTAAACAACACCACAAGTTAGATGTATAATTCAGTATCACCAGCAGTAATAATAGAGATGATACTTACTTCATCGTACTGTATCCAACTGCCTCAGCTGTTTCGTCCATTTCCTCGAGTGTCCATTCTTTGTCCTTGCCTAACCAGAGAAGAACATGTGAGGGACGAGTTAGACCACGTAATAACAGAACAAGCGAACAGATTTCAACAAAATCCAGACACAAAGTTATATACAAATTAAAGTAATATACCACGCTCTAGAAGGGCCCTTTTACTGTAATACTTGGCCATATCTAGCAAATCAGCTAGACGAAAATTATAAGCATACCAACTATTAAACCGCCTGCCATTTCTTCCAAGGACTACACCAAAACCAACATGGCTAACTCTAGGGTAAGTTGTATCATTGGTTGGAAGCCATCCTGCTTTTCTGGCAGCCTGATTCAGAGAGTAATAGGAAAACAACAGTCACGACCGACATAACATTCCCACAAATCGACCAGACCTTAAATAAAACTAATATATTCATCAAACCTACTTTGAATAACTTATCAAAGTGGTTATGCTGGCCAGCATCTGTCATATAAATGATCCACTCAGCTTTCTCTTCATTAAGCCGATACCTGAGCCAAGAAGATTTTTACATAATATGCAAGTTCATATTACAATTACGACACAAAAAGTCAAAATATATGAGGTAGATATATAATATAGACTAGTAAGTTAACTCACCAAAGAGCAGCCATATCTGTTGTGCTATAGGTAAAACCACCATCTCTCTTGACAAGCATGAGTGGTTTCTTCGAGCCTTCGATGGATATAACACGAGCACCATCAATTTCTTCAACCAACCCCTTAATGGTCAATTCCTCAATCATGTTAGAAATGTAAGGTTTGTAAAAGCTTTCTCCCTGTCATGAATCAAAGTATTTTCCATTAGTTAACCCATCGATGTATCTCTCTTTCCATTCTACTTAAGAAAATATAGTAAAGGTCCAGCTATTTCTTATACCTTTTCTTCAACCTCAACTTGGAGTTGCTGAATAATCTTGGTAGACTCGGCTCGACTGATTTCACAAATCTTAGCCCAAGCTTTGGCGTAAACAGGATCTCCACCCTGCACAGAAGAAACGCCAAAAACAAAAAAAGACATAAACAAAGAGACATGATAGTAAGTAAGATTCTGAAGCTGCATACTGAGACACTGCCAAGTGCCAAACATAAAAAACGCAAAAGTGATTCGGGTTATACCTGAAGACGGACCACAGCACGTCGTGCCTTTTTTCTAAAGTGAGGATCCTCGTCAAATTTTATTTTTGAGTGGAAGTAAGAAAACTATCAGATGACATCTAAAGTTAGAAACTGAATTGCTTTTGGACTTTCACATAAAGAGCAACATTTGGTACAATAAAAAAAAGAAGTGTAAAGCTTGAGAGTCCGTCCATATGAAGTAAGGCAGCTGACCTGAATATGACCAATTGTTGTCACAGACTCACTAACTGCACCAGGATATACCTCAAAGAGGTACTCGATTAGCATACCAGCCTGTAAGGGAGGAAGCAAAGTAGGCAATTTACATTCGTTTGATAAGAAACAAAAAAGACAATGAAGAAATCAGTTGGAGGGAAGAAAAAGTAGCTTACATTTGTTTCCCAGTCACCAACATTGTTTCTGCGTAGAACATGAACCTTTGAGTACTCGAGCAATCGAGCAATGGTGTCACCGATGATAGGTGATCTTAGATGACCAACGTGCATGTCTTCTGCAACGTTGGGAGAGTAAAAATCAACAACTGCTCTCTTAACCGGAAGAGTAGGCGCCCATGTGTCAATTCCATTGATTAGCATATTCTCAATGCTCTGCTTGGATATAGACAAAAAAAAATTATGTAAGATATGATCATATGTAGAACAAGTGAGCAAATAAACAAGAGTGAGTTAGTACCTTGGCGATATAATCATCTGATATAACAAAATTGATAAATCCAGATCCAGTAACAGAGCATGATTTCACCATCTCAGAGGCAGGGAAATTTGAAACAAAGTGCTATGTGAGAAAAAACAAAATAAAAAGAGTTAACAAGAATCTACTACTACACGACCATAATAGAGCATGGAAAAGACCTAACCAACAAACAAACCTGTCCAGTAGCTTGAGCAGAATGGGACCGGAAAGGTTTTGGCGACAACATGTGCAGTACATCGTTACTGCAAAAAAAGCAAACAAGAATTGAGTAATGAAACTGAAAAATATTCCATTAAGGTTAAACGAGAAAAAAAGATGGAGCAACAAACCATTGATAATCTCCATATATACGATGTTGACCTTTGGACGCAACAATCGAGAGTTGCGCACTAGCGGGAGGAAAGAGCTTCTTGAGTTCCCGTTTTAGGTTTCCCCTGAATTCCCCGGGAGTTACACCTGCCAGTTCTTCCATGTTGTCTTCTTGGTTGCGATACAAGAAACGAGAGAGAGATTTAGGGCTCAGACTGATCAACCTTTCTCAAAGCGATTACCAAAAAATCTCGGAGATAGAGAATTTATAAGCCTAACCCGGTTATGTCTCTTTTCCATCGGTTTGTTTGGTAATAAACAAATTAATCTAAAATTTATTAATAACCGGATTTTGGTTTAATTTCTCGTCATCGCTTACCGATTAAACCGAACCAATGACCTAAATTGCGCTCCAAATTTTGCCAGTCTCTCTCTCTCTCTCTCCTTCATCTGATTCTTCTTTTTCTTCTCCGGTGAAGGTCATTTTATCAATGGCGGCGAGGTTGAACACTTCGCTACATAACGCCCTCTCTTTGTTAAACCCTTTCAACACTCCTCTTAATACAAAAGCATTCTATTCTAGAAACACCTTCAGATTTTCCAAAAAGCTTCAATCTTTATCCGGTAAAAGAGCCCTCTACTGCACTTCCTCCAGCCTCGGAAGTCAGGAAAATGGCGTCGATGGAGCTGAAACATTTGTCCTCACCACTCCTCTTTATTACGTTAATGCCCCTCCTCACATGGGTAGTGCTTACACCACTATCGCCGCTGATTCAATTGCTCGTTTCCAGGTGTGCTTCTCTCAATCACTCTCTCTCTGACTTTTCAAAGTTTCAATTTTTATCTTTTTTTTTGGAGAAATCAAAGGATTGATTTTGTGGTTGTTGTTGTTGATTGTGTAGAGGCTGCTTGGCAAGAAGGTTATCTTTATCACAGGAACAGATGAACATGGTGAGAAGATAGCTACATCGGCAGCTGCTAATGGACGTAACCCTGCTGAGCATTGTGATCTTATTTCTCAATCTTATAGAGCTCTTTGGAAAGATCTTGATATAGCTTATGACAAGTTCATTAGAACTACTGATCCTAAGCATGAAGCAATCGTTAAAGAGTTCTATGCTCGGGTTTTCGCAAACGGTGATATATACAGAGCTGATTATGAAGGACTTTACTGTGTTAACTGCGAGGAATATAAGGTTTGAATTGAGGAAAGATATATATATATATATACTTTCTTTTCTGTGTGTGGAACAAAGTTTTATAGGTTTGTTTTGGTTTTGAATTCTCTAGGATGAGAAAGAGTTGCTTGAAAACAATTGTTGCCCTGTCCACCAAGCTCCATGTGTTGCAAGGAAAGAAGATAACTACTTCTTTGCTTTATCGAAATATCAGAAACCTCTTGAAGATATTTTGTCCCAGAATCCTCGTTTTGTGCAACCTTCGTATCGTCTAAATGAGGTACTCGTCCTTGTAGCATTCATGTAGTGCTTGTGGACCTTTGGTGATACAGAGTATTCAGAACAAAATAGAGACTTTTTCTTTTAGTATACCGCAGTCTATCTTAATCCTTCTTCTAATAGGCTCTTTTATAGGTTCAAAGTTGGATAAAGAGTGGCTTAAGGGATTTTTCCATTTCTCGAGCATTAGTAGACTGGGGAATTCCTGTTCCTGACGACGATAAACAAACCATATATGTTTGGTTTGATGCTCTACTCGGGTATATATCCTTTCTTTTGTACTAGAGAACTATTTATGTTACTGCTTGATTCTTCATTATTAACTTATAACTTTTGTATCAAACTGTGAGATTTAATTTTAACGTCGATTCTTTTCTCTTTTATTACAGTTACATATCAGCTCTAACAGAGGACAATGAGCAACAAAATCTAGAAACTGCTCTTTCATTAGGCTGGCCTGCTTCATTGCATTTGATCGGAAAGGTTAGCTTAGACACATTATGGACTCTTGTGATATTAATCTGGTTCACCTTCAATATGTGTTTCTAACTGGGATTTGCTGGAAAGAATAACAATCCTGTGATCATAAAATGTAATTGTTGGTTCTTTGTATTTTTTTTTGGTTCAGTGAAATGTAATGAAACAGTATAGTTAAATGATTAGGAGAGAACTGTTTGTTTCTTGCTTATATCTATTCTGGATGACGTCCAGAAGTACAACCTTCTTTACACATGTGTTACCAAATTCATGACTTTCTATTTGTATATTTGATAAGTTCATTTTTTCTGCAGGATATTCTTCGATTTCATGCCGTCTACTGGCCCGCCATGCTTATGTCTGCTGGTCTCAACCTTCCCAAGATGGTGTTTGGCCATGGGTTTCTAACAAAGGTATAGAACCAAAAAAAACCTTGATGCTGCATATTCCCTGTTCAGTGTTGGAGTTCTCTAGTTCTTTCCAACTTCCTTCACTCATGCTTACATGTAAGTGGAATACTGGATTATTGATTTTCTGATATCCCCATGGTTATCAAATAATAGGATGGAATGAAAATGGGAAAATCGTTGGGAAATACTCTAGAACCTTTTGAGTTGGTTCAGAAATTTGGGCCAGATGCTGTCAGGTACTTCTTCCTTCGAGAGGTGGAATTTGGAAATGATGGGGACTATTCAGAAGACCGCTTTATAAAAATTGTCAATGCTCATCTCGCCAACACAATAGGTGTTTTTTTCAATCTACTAAAACTAATTCTTAGGTGGTTGTCCAGTCTTTTGAAATCTGTTCAATAATGTATCTCTCTTCAGGAAATCTCCTTAACCGTACTCTTGGACTTCTTAAGAAGAACTGTGAGTCCACATTAGTGGTAGACTCGACTATTGCAGCTGAAGGAGTTCCTTTGAAAGACACAGTGGAGAAGCTGGTAAAGTTCCAAAATGAAATCTTTGACTTCTCTATGCATTTTTGCATCTCAAATGGCTTCGTTAAGTCAATCCTTCCTTCTCAAATTGTACCATTCTTCTCTTAAAAAGGTTGAAAAGGCTAGGACAAACTATGAAAGTCTGTCACTATCATCGGCGTGTGAAGCTGTGTTAGAGATTGGAAATGCGGGAAATACCTACATGGATCAACGAGCACCTTGGTTCCTGTTCAAACAAGGTGGTGTCTCAGCTGAAGCTGCAGCCAAGGTCTTTATCTGCTTTCCCTAATTATACTATACTTCATAACAAAACAAAGGATTTTGTTACCAATTTGATGGTTAGAGAATAATATCAGGTTAGTGACTTGTTACCTGCCTATAATAACTACAGGATCTGGTGATAATACTGGAAGTAATGAGAATTATAGCGGTTGCGCTATCCCCCGTTGCGCCTTGCTTAAGCCTGAGGATATATTCACAGCTGGGCTATTCACTTGATCAATATAATAGCATAACCTGGGTAAGAAATCATCATTTCCAACACCTGATTTTTAGTGCCGTTGAACAAAAAACTTCATGATTTAGCGGTTTTATTTATTTTAGAATGACACCAAATGGGGAGGGCTAAAGGGAGGACAAGTAATGGAGCAAGCGAGTCCCGTATTTGCAAGGATAGAGCTGAATCCAGAGAAAGAAGAAGAGGAGAAGAAGCCAAAGGTTGGTAAGAAAACCGGAAAAGCCAAGGTCAAGGTAGAGCAAACTCCGACTGTAGCTGAAGCTTAGATCTAACAATTTTGGTGAATGGAGAAGCTCTTCATATATAGTTTTGATTCTATACTTTTTTATATCTCTCCTTGATGGTAAAGTGTATTAAACACATGAATCAACAAACTCCATGAAAACAAAACGACTCTATGTTATTATTATCATTAAAGAATCTATCATCAGTAAAGGTGAAAACGAGAGCCAGTAATAAGGAAACAAGCAACGCGAAAACCAGAGAAGCAAGAAGAGAAAGCTAAGAAGAGAAAAGCAGCAAAGCCTAAACCAATGGCTACATCAGACTGCAAACAAAAGGCTTTGTTAGCCGTACATGTGTCACCTCCCCTCATCGTTCTAGCCAATGCTGCTGCTGCCGATCCTGCCGATAGCAATAGGTACGAGAACACCTGCCCCAATTTGAACATATTACAACTTAATTATTATAAACATTACACAATTAATTAATTAAATTTAAGGGAGATCAACTTAAAGAATAAAATAATTAGAAGCAATGATTGAAAACATGTTTTACTTTAATGACGACTTTAAAAAGCTTTTAAAAAGAAAATTGAAATTGAGTGTAGTTAGTTACCTGGTCATGGCCAAAATCGAACCAGACCTGGAAAGCTTCAGGCCATAAGGTGGTTTCTCTTGAGAATTCCCAAACGCAAGTTCCCATTTCAAACACTGAATATAACGCCACGATCGCGTTTGCCACAAACACGAATCTGCAATTTTAAAACTCCCGATTCTGATCTTCAATTTCGAGATAGATTCGCTCATGGTTTTCAAAAAAATTTAAGAGTGAGAAGAAGAAGAGTCGAACCTGAAAGCGTCGAAATCGTACCAGTGAGGAGAACCGGAGCCGCGGGAATTGGTGAGCATGAAGACGGCGGAGGCGAGGGAGAAGGAGAAAGAAGCGAGGCGGAGGAGGAATATTAAGGAGTTGAATCGGCGGAGTTTCTGAGCTGTGACGGTTGAGTGGAAGTGAGTTCGGTCCCGGGATGTCGGAGATTCGCCGCCGTTACGGAAACCATGCGGCGAGCGCATGGCGGAGTTGAAGATCGGCCGGAGGAGATATGTTTTATACAGTTAACGACGGTGATGATGATGAACTATAAGAAGAAGAAGAAGACTCATGAGAAGTGCGGCGGGTTTTTAAAAGTGATTTGGTTGCAGTCACGAGGCAATGAAGGAGAGAGAGAGAGAGATAAGAAAGAAAGAATGAGAGGGAAAGTGATGCAAAAATAAGAGAAAGGTAAAGAGAGACTGCCAGAGAGAGACACTATAAAATATACATAAATTAATATTCTTTAAATTAATATTCGCTATAAATTAATAAATTTTTTTGAGTTGAACTAATGTAAAAAATGACACAATTTAATAAAATAATAAGATAATATTTTTTTTTCAAGTCTCATGTAAAAATATAGTCGCATCAATATCATAAATTAATAATGATATAAACTAAATATATCTATATATAAGAAAATTTAGTGAAATATAGCTCTATTGTTGTTTGCCTATTCTTAAATTTGCATTCTTGTCGGAGCTTTTCTATAATCTTTCTCGTTGCATCAAAAACTTTTTGTGTTGTTTTCTCAAATTGTATCCAAAAATTGTAGTGCATCTTACACACGGTAGTTGCTTCTTTACGTGTAATTGATTATAAAGATACTGTAATATCTTCTATGACTTCATCATGAAGAATAGTAACAATAGTTTCTTCTAAACTATGAGCTTTTAAACATTTATCATTTTCACTTTGATAATCTAGTAAACTATTGACATCAATCATATTACGATAGCCAAAATTATAAATTAAGAAATATAAAAGTGTGAATTATAACAAAAATATCTTATTTTTAATCGAAAATATTGAAAACTATGAAAATAAAAATCTCTTCATAAATTAATAATTATTAATTTATCGATAAATTAAAACCTTTATAAATTAATAAAATATCGTGGTCCCGACCTTATTAATTTATAGAGGTTTTACTGTAGTTTGAGAACCGAACTGGTTTAATGTCGGTGTTCTTGATTGTTTTGGTTTAGGCTCGTTCGTGGTTCAGTTGGATATCAATGATCATACCAGTGTTGTGAGAGGAAAAAAAAAAAAAAAGATTGATTATCTTTTGTGGAATATGTTTTTTTTTATCGTCTGGATTTATTATTGATTGCAAATTATGAGAACAATTACATATGATTCTACCATGGACAATTCCTTCCGACCCTATTAGATTCACTACAAACACTCTTGCTCTCCTGCTTCATGCTCTTGTTGGTCACCTTCCTTCTCTATGCTCACTTTCATGTGTATATAGAATCACGGCGAACGGCGATAATTGTGCATCACTGGAGATTTTCTGTAAATTTGCCTCCATTAATCTGCACAATTAATAAATCGCTTTATCCGGGGCTCGAACCCCATACCTCCTGGTGTAGAAACATTAATGAACCCTAAACCAACCATTGGGCCAAGGGGACTTCCACTTGTGGAATATGTTTACTATTTAGAATCTATTAAATAGGCAAATAATATTTTTTTAATTTTATTCTTTAACATCCTTTTATAATTGATCAAATATTATCGTAAAATCTTTTTTTTTTGTATTTTGGTATATGGTTAAAAATGGATTAAAATTATAAGAAAACAAAAAAAAAACATTCTTTACAATGATATCTGCACAGTAAAACCTCTATAAATTAATAAAGTCGGGACAATAAAATTTTATTAATTTATAGAAGTTTTAATTTATAGATAATTTAATCATATTTTATTAATTTATGAAGATATTCTTTCATTTCCATAACTTTAAAATTTTCTATTACAAAATAAAATACTTTTGTTATCATTCACATTTTCAAAGAATTTTCTTAATTTATAATCTTGGCTATCGTAATAGGATGAATGTCAATTATTTAATAAATTATCTAGGTAAAAATGATAAATGTTAGATGTTTAGAGTTTAAAAGAAACTGCTACAACTATTCTTCATAGTAATGATAAAGTCGACAAAATTATTGCAGTACTTTTAGAACTAGTTATATGTAAATAAGCAATTATTGCATCTAACACTCTTTATAATTTTTGGATGCTATTTGAAAATACACCAACGAAAAAAAATTAGAGATGAACTCCAATCAGAATAAAAATTCAAGAATAGACAAACAACAATAAAGTCATATATCACTAGATTTTCTTAGATATATATATATATATATATTAGTTTATTTGATTATTAATTTATGATATTGATGAGACATATTTTTATATCGGAATCCTAAAAAAATTATTATCTTATTATTTTATCGAAATTTGTTATTTTTTACCCTGGACCAACTTAAAACTGGAAGAATTTATTAATTTATAGCGAATATTAATTTAAAGAGTATTAATTTATAGAGGTTGTACTGTATTAAATTTTTTTATACATCTCTTAAATTATTTAGGCAAATAATATGATTTGCATATATCTTCTAGTGGCATCATGAGATGTGTAAAAACAATAACATTTTTTCTATTTTTTAATTTTTAATATTAAGTAGATAACGCGACTTATTATGGATAAAAAACTTATGCTAAGAAATCTAACAAGCCTAACTAATCATAGATCTTTTGGTTGATATTTTCTTCTCATCTTTTGCATAAATATCACCATTGTAAGTTTTTAGACTTACCAATAATCATAGTCTAGGTTTATTAACCTTAACCGAACCGGGTTGATTGTAACCATTACTATTCATATATGATTCAAAATGACAAAATCCCTCAATTTTATATGCTTTTCGATAATTAATAATAAACGTGAAACGGTCGAAACATTAATGCAAATGAGCTTTTTTACGTAAGTGGTCAGAGAGATTCGACCAAACAGGTGAGAGCTATAGAGCTAGAGAAAGTGCACTTCGAAACGAAATATTTTGAAACTCGGTTTTTCATATATTATTACACTGCACATTTCTGACTTATCATTAATATAAGACACCAATACATTATTTTAAGAAAAAATTACTAGACTAGTAGTATCGAGGAGTCCAAAAATTTAAGACAAAATACGAAATGAAAGTAGATCGCTTTTTTTTCATTCTTGAGGAAGTGCACATTTTACCCGAATTCTCTGCCATAATGGTACAGAACTATAGTATCATTGGAGTCGATACACGATTCACTTTAAATATAAGAAGCCAAGTCGGCGGGTTGATCCGAGTGGAGAGAAAAAAAAAGGATTGAATTCAAAATATTTTCGGGGATATTTATTTTCCGGACGGACAAGACAGATAAAATATCCCGACACAGTGACATCTTGATATCGCCACGAAGAGGAAAAAAAAACTCGAAAGAATCCAAAAAATTTTAAAATTGGATTTATGTCCAACGGATCACACCGTACATAAATCATGGTTTATTATTAGAGTAGGTCCTTAATCGTTTCACTTACTAGAGTAATACATATTTGTTGGAAAAAGACATATAACCACCTTTATAATCTTATTATTATATAAGTGCCATTATGAATTAATTTTTGGTTTAAAAAAACTTAAATATATATTAAAAAAAAAACAAATATAAACCATGATAAAAAAAAAAGATTAGACCTAGTTCTCTTTTCTCTCTCGAGCTCCAGCCCGCGGTGGTGTGTGGTGGAAGCGCCCGCTTCTTTCTCTCCACACAATCCCCATATGTCCTCCGACAGGTACATCCCAAACTTCTCGATTCATCCTAACTCTACCTCTTCAATTTTGTGTTTTTTCTTTTGTATTGGTGTAAAGGTCGATGCTTTTTGAAGCTGGTTTGGTTTCTGTGGAGGGTTCAATTGATTTCTTTATCCCTTTTCGTTTTAGGATACTGTGAAGTTCTTTGTCCGTGGCTCGTGCTTGAAAGGGGAAAATTGTGAATTTTCTCATGACTCTAAGGATCCGCCGAATAATGTAATGTAATCTCTTCTCAAGATTGTTTCTTTCTTTCTTCTTTAATGCGGGTTTTGAATTTTGAGTCTCAAAATTTTAGTTAACTTGTTTTGTTATGTAAAATTAGGTTTGCACATTCTACCAAAAAGGGATATGCTTTTACGGGAGTAGATGTAGATATGATCATGTCAGAGCTTCTTCCAATGTTCATAGACCACCTCTTACTTCTGATTCTGAGTCTCCTGATCGCTCTTTGTGTTGTGAATCTTTCCACCAATTTCCATAATTTTGCTTATGTATTGGGAATTTGGTCATAACTTTAAAACCGTAAACCTAAATCAAGATCTGTTCTTTTCTGTGGCTTAATATGTCTGTTGTGAATCTTTCCACCAAGTTCCATAATTTTCTGGGTTGTTTTGGTACTCTGTTTGTACTCGCCATCAAGACAGACGAATTTAGTAGCTTTATGGCTTCATTGCCTCTGTTTAAGTAATTGGAAAGTGAAAAAGCTTCTAGTTTTGAATCCATATATGTGAATGAAGTCATAGAGACTGTATGATACACTATACGGTTATCAAATTGATGATTACTTGGTTTAATGATTTTGCCTTTCCATTGGGAGTTTATTGTATACAGTTTGTCCCTTCTTGGTTCTTGTATATAGTGATAATTTAAAAGATTTCTCACTTGTTTGTTTGGCTTTTGATGATTTCTCAGGTTACAGTGCAAGTGTTTTGTGTAGGTGAGTAATAAGTTACCAAAGAAGACCCTCGGAGACTAAAATATGGATTTGGATACTTAGGGTTTAATAACAACAATCACATGTTATGTTAGCTCTAGTGAATTATAGTCTTGTTGTATACCTCTATTTGTATTGTTGGATAATTAGAACATCCTATTGTTGTTTTGAAATTTATAAAATTATTATTTTGCTCTTCATCTACCTTTTGAGTAGCTTCATACCACCATTAGAGTTATTGTGCATATATCCAATTGTCTTGATGACGTTTATAAACCGACAAGTCAATTGCCTCAAACTCCATTAGAACATGGACATACGAACCATGCAAATGAAAATAACATGGTTTATTTTTAGATCATGAAGATAAGTATTAGCTAATCCTTAGGCCATAAAAAAAATTGCAATCATAGTGATCTCCATCAACACTTTACCAATACATACATATCCAACTTTGTACAAATTCAGGTATCTCTTAGCTTAGGGCAATTTTGTCTTTTCACCATTTAGGTAATCTCATTTAACCTAAAAAATTAATTTCTAATGTTGATTTAAATTTCTTAAATCTCTACCAATTACAAACTCTATCACTACACTAAACGCTAAGTCTATGAATTTTAACCTATTTTAGTAAGCCTTAACTCTATCACAACACAATTCAAAAACTCTATTCTCGACAATAACTCTATCATCAACAATAACTCTGTTGTCACTATTTATTAGTCTGCCATATAACTCAATTCTACCTTCTTACTTTACCACTACTACAATTAAGTCTATCGCCTATCTCTATTTCGACCATAACTCTAAGAATCTTTTTCTTGCTTACTTTACCACCAATAAAGTTAAGTCTACGGCTGATACTTACTCTACCTCAAAACTCTATGGATTTTACTAACTCTACCATAACTATTTATCTCTCTGCCACGTAACTCTACTAGTGTTTTAATTCTCTCATATAAATATATCTCTACTGCCACTCTACTTCAATCTACCACATAAATCTAAGTAAAACCATAAATCTGTTCTCTAACTCTACCAATTTCTACTAACTCTACCGTCACTATAATGGTAGACTTATGGTTTGACGGGACATTTTCTCTCCAAAAACAGCTCCTTTTTAACACTCTTTTTCCTATGTGGCTTTTAATTACGATGGCATGTAACATTCTAGTAATAAACCACTATTTATGACCTAGTATAGTAATCCTCCCTTATTTTAAAAATGGATTAGGTACACAAAAAGGCAATAAAAACCAAACATTTGTTGCTATTTGCTGCTGTCTGTCTTTTAAATGTTTTGTAACAAAACTGTTTGGGTAATTAATGCTGGAGTTGTTGTTAAAAGAAAGTTTGAAAATGACGTTCGAGCCATCTCCTCCTATTACTACTACGCTCCTTTTCACGAGAACAACGAAAAACAAAACCAAAACTAAGTTTTAACATCAAACTGTTCTGTTCACATATTTTGGATCTCCTTGTTGTTTTTGTTTGCTTAACGATTTACCGTATTAAACTCAAGATAATATAATTGGCCTTTGTATCAGCTGTCTATGGATAGTTAACTGGGAAGATGGAGTAGAGTAATATTAATATTGAGTAAGAAAGAAACCTAGCATATGATAGCTACTTGCAAAAAGTTTGGGCTGACACATTCGTGATCCGTCATGTAACCGAAATATGGACAAGTTCACTGAGATAATAATTTGGATGCTCGTATCTCATGTATGAGCTCGTGAGCTAGACCGCACTCTTCATAGACATCGAGTGGTTCGAGTAAGGGTTTTGTTTCCTGTGACCGTGGCTACATCATTGGAAAGTGGAAACCATTATCTCCAAATTTGGTTGAACAACCAGTTTTTAAATCAAAACAATCAAGTTAAGCGTTGTTAACAGCAACTTTTTAAAGACTCGTCTAGAGAACAGAAGTATATGAGTATATCAACCGAACGACAACATTGAAATATTCTTTTCGAATTCTAACTTCTGACCTTTTGCAATTAAACAAAACTATCCATTAACGATAATCCCAAAACCAGAAGTTAAATTTAAGAATTACCCCAAAACCAGAATAAAGTTAAAAAAGAAAAGCCAGATCAAATGAATATCAAAAGAGAATGTGAAAACGAATCCATTAACGATAATCCTAATATATGGAGTGGATTTGATTCCACTACAATATTCCAAACCTTAAAAGCCAAACCCAAAACCAAAAGAAAAGAAGAAAAAAAAAAAAAAAAAAAAAAAAGAAGAAAAGAAGAGCTGCTTTTTGACAGTCAGATTCATTTGCTGCTTGCTTGAAGATGGTTCTGCTAACGCTCTCTCATAAGATTAGAATAGAAATTTTCTACAACACGAAAAAAACGCAAGAGAGAGAGAGATGTTCACAGCATCTCTTGCGATCTTCTAACACAGCGACTCACTTTCTTCTTAAACTCCGCTCTGTTGTCTCTCCATTCCTTTGCTGCTTCCACATTTGCCGGTGACTCGTCGTTGGGACCCGAGAGCATCGATATGATACTCAACACAATGCTTTCTACCTGCATCATACAGACCCAACATTAGCTTTAATGTATCTCTGTTTTCTTTTCTCATATGATCTAATAAGAGAGAACACTCGAACACTATCGATTAAAGAGGTACAGAACAGATAAATCAGTATGTAGTACATATTCCACGCAAGTACCCTTATACTTGAAAGAGGTTTAATCTAAGTTGCACTATTCTCCAGAGTACTCCTAAGGACTTATAAATTCCAAGAACATTTTAAAAGCAAGTGACACAAATGCGGAGCGTATAATAAGCTCAATATCAAACAAAACCAGTCTCTTTCTAAAACCTTTCTACACAAGAGAAAGCTAGCTGTATTCCAAGAATGTTAGGCTATAAAGCAGACCCCAAGAAATCGAAACCCATAGATAACTCAGCCCTGCATACAAACTACGAGGGTACTGAAGCTAAACGGTGTGAGAAAAAGATGAAAATAAAACACATACCGTATGAACAGGGGTCCAACGTTCTGAGGCAAGCTCGTATCCATTAGGATCATCACCAGGAGGATGAAGAATAGAAATGCAAACTTTTCCATCAGCATAAACTAGAGTAAAAAAAAGAGCACAAAATCATCATCAGAAGACTGAATCTAAAAGCTCGAGGTAAACCAAAAATTAGTTATCTCCAGAAGAATTAAATCCACACACCATTAGGATGCCACATCTCTGAGGTGAACGTCACAGTTGGTGGACTAACAGGATAATTCTCTGGAAACGTCATAATTGCATTAAAAAAACCACCTTCACTGCAAAATCAAAAGCAATAAAGTTGCAATACCATCAAACAAAAACATAAGAGTCTCTAATAAGAACACATCAATAAGAAGAGACGAGGTAAAAAACACAAGTCACTCATGTTATCCTCAATCAAACAATAACACAAGTGGGAGCACAACAGAACCAATCAAATGGAATCATCTTAAGGCAATGCAAAACAAACTACAACTTGATCAAAAACGAATCCACCACTAACTTACATTGAGATACTAAAACAGAGGAAAAGGGCTGATTTCAACAAGCAAGACAAATTAGAAAAGAAAGAAGAAGAAGAAAGAAACTTACTACAAAGTATCAGGAGGACCCATAATTGAGACGCTCCATTGGAAAACGTTAGTCTCATCAACGAGGCCAGCTGAGAAACCATCAACAGGTTTCTTGCACAGATCTGAAAAGAACCCAACAAAATTAGACCACAATACTCGAAATCAAACCCAATCCAGAGCAAGAAAACATAAAATCACAAATCAAAAACCCTAGACGGATCGAACTAAGAAAAATAACAAAAAAAAAAAAAAAAGAGAAACCTTTAAGTTGTTTCTGAAGAAGAAGGCTTGCTTGATTGTTTGCCATCGTTAACAAGCCACCGGACGAGAGAGAGAGAGAGAGAAGGAACTAGATTCGTGGGGGGGGAAGATGAGGTTAAGGCCAAAGGATTTTGTAGACGAGAGACGAGAGACGAGATGTGATGGTTTACAGCAATCAAACCGTCTCAGTATTTACTACGGAGTACTTTTTTAGTTTTAGGGTTGTTTTTTTATATAATTAAAAAGTGAAAATATACCTTTGACACAAATTTGGCAATTAATTGCTAGATTAACACTCCAATTTATCCAATAACTAGAATGACACAATTTTTAGGTAAAATGACTAAAAACCTAGATTTTTTTTAGCTTTTTTTTAAAACGAAAATACAATATAGCATTTAATATTTTGATTTAAAAAAATGATTAATGAAAAATATAAAATGATTAAAAAATAGACTAAAACCCCAGAAAATATGTTATTTTTTTTTTAAAACGAAAATACAATAGCATTTAATATTAGCATTTAATATATTGATTTAAAAATATGATTAATGAAAAATATAAAATGATTAAAAAATAGACTAAAAACCTAAAAAAATTGTTATTTTTTTTTAAAACGAAAATACAATATAGCATTTAATATTTTGATTTAAAAAATATGATTATGAAAAAAACAAAATGATTAAAAAATATGATGTTTATTGTTTTAATATAATTTTTAAAAATAAAATATGACTAAAAAATCTGCTGTCACTATAACAACATAAAACAAATCTGTTATCATTGTATTCATATATAATAAATCTGTTATCAAGCAGCAGATTTTTTAGTAGGAAAAAACAATTGTTATAACATAAGAAAATCTGCCATAACGTATATTGTGCATGTGGGTCAATATAGCAATTTTAAAAAGACTTTCGAAAATCTGTTATCAAACAACAGATTTTTCCATCAATCCAAAAATCAGTCATAACTTACAAAAAATCTGTCACCACTATATGTCAAACTAGCAATTAATTTTACGTTTATAAATTTGTCGCAATGTGACAGATTTTTTAAGTGAAAAATAAAACTGTTACAACAATCATAAAAAATCTGCCACAAAATTCCAAGAAAATTGACTAAAACAATGAAAATCTGTCATGACTTTATAAATAAGTCTGTCGCGTTAAGAAAATCTGTTGTTCACAAAAAAACTGTCGTTACACACTTCAAATAAATCTGCCATAGAAACAAAATCTGCCGTCAAACTCTGCAAATTAATCTGTCATCTAAAATAAGTTTGCCAAAGAAAAACTGCCATCGACAATAAATCTGCCACTTACAAATTAATCTGCCATTACTTGTATGGCAGACTTTTATAAAAAAAAAAAAAAAACGAAATTGCAGGAATTTTTAACCAAGGGTAATATTGACTTTTTTTTTCCTAACAAAGCAAAAAAGGGTATTTTCGGTATAAAACTAACCTAACTGACCCTTAAATTTTAGGAGTTAATCTAGCAATTAACTGCTCAATTTGGGTCAAACTAGTGATTTTCCCAATTAAAAAAAGGGGCAGTGTGTGTACTTTATATTTTTGTTTTTGTTATTTATTCATAACAATGGTAAAATCTTAACAATGGGATTTTTTTAAAAAAAAAAAAGAGGAAAATCTCCAATTTGATTTTCGGTTTAGATAAAATAAAAGAAATCAACGTGTAGCGGTTAAATGAATTGAATAGCCGAAAGCTAAAGGTTTAGCCCGATTTCGAAAAGCCGAATGCCTCGAGTAAAAAAGATCAAGACGGAGATCGAGAGCAAGTCAAGGACGTAAAGAGGCTCGGCCATTTAGATAGAGATGATGACACCACCAAGACTAGCATTTTAAAAAAGACTCGAACCATAATTAACAACAACAAAATATCATTATACCCGGTTTAGTTAGACATGCATTGTGTGAGTAAAAAGAATGATCTAGAAGAGATCCCAACCACAATTGCTAAATCTTGGAATTGAGTCCAAGAAGCGAAGACCAGACCACGGAAGGTCATATGGAAGAAACAAGCCCAAAACAAAGTCCATACATTTTTTTTTTTTTTTTTTATGATTTTACTTCAAACCAAAAAAAAATACATATGGACTCGATTCACCTCTTAATTCCGTTACCGCTGAATCTATTTCATCGAATGTATTATGCTATCAGCCTCAAACGTACACCGATATGAAAGACTAACATCTTTTCTTTCTAATTTAACTAAACTTAACATCTAACCTCTTATTATAGTACTCCTAACACATTACCACACACTTGATCTTTCTGCACCCCGATCAGTTGTCCACGATAGTTTAATTTAACATTTTCCTCTCTAGCTTTATTTCATCCGTAACTTAACATTGCTCTAAAACCGATCGCATGCGAATTCAGGAAACCAAAAAAAAAGGAAATCAAAAGTGAATCAGAGTAGAGTTGATTCATATATTGGTAATTGTTATCCATGAACATTATGTGAATTAGAAGAAGATAAGTGAGGTTATGATTTGAGGGCATGTGGAAGAACGTGAGCTACTATTCTCGGTTAGACCGTAATATGAAAACTTACAATTAAAAAATAAAATAAAATAAAAGTTAAACTAAAAAGATGTACTTTGGGCCTAAAGTTGCATTTAATATGTTGTGGACTATGGTATGGAGGACGAGACATGAACATTTTGTTTTTTTCGGACAAAAGACGAGACATGAACATATATGCTTTCTCTTTTCCTTTTGTGTTTTTTGTTTTCTTTTCTTTTCTTTTGACGCATTTTGCTATTTTTGCACTTTAATTATCAGGTATATTTCTAAAATTGGATTGGGTGTGTGCCTTATGAATTTACTTAACTCTAAGTCTCTAATGCTAAATGGGAAAGAGAGCGATATGATTTTGGGAAATACACACTTTATTCGAGGGCATTGGTTTTTGCAAAAGTATATCCAAAAGACCAAGATTCCACAATCCCTTGGAGATTGGCACTCATCAAGCTACCACTCGTAATCAATTCCGTTTATACACAATTACTTGATATTCTTTCTTATTCGGGTTGCTAAAGACTTATTTCTCAAATTTCATAAGCAGATGTATTGATCTCGTACCCTCAATAATGTCGCGGGAGAGGGAGACATTGGTCGAAAACGTTTGTATTTTTATAAATAACGTTTTAAATCAATAATGAATTTAATATTTTTTTTAAAATAGGTTAAATTGAATTATATGATTACATGCATCTCTCTCTCTCTCTCTCTCTCTCTCTCTCTCTCTCTCTCTCTCTCTCTCTCTCTCTCTCTCTCTCTCTCTCTCTCTCTCTTGTGTATGATTGTATAAATGGATGTATGTACACATACATATGTCCGTACTTTTTGATTCAATCTGGTCTTACGTTTGTTTTGTCACTTACGACAAAAAATCCCTGAATTCCTTATAACTGATTTTTCCATTGTTCTTTAGCTCGAGCCTATGTTTTAGTTTCTATCTATAATTGTTTATTTGTTTTGTTTTAGTTTCTATAATTTTATGTTACACATCCTTTTAACATATTTATTTATAGAATTTGTGAAAAAGCTTCATAATAAGGGCATAATTTAAAAATATCATTTTTACATGCATCGTTATATTTAAATTTTGAAACGTATTTATATCTAATTATTAATGAAAAATAGAAATATTTTTAATGCGAAGTCTTTTTTTTTGTTCTTGATAATAAAATGAAAAAAATGCAAACGAAAACATTTGCGTTTTTATATGTGTTATATCTCATATTTAAGAAGAAAAAAAAGAATATATTTAGTTGGACCGAAGAAGTGAATTATATCCTCTCTTTTTTTTTTGGTGCAAAGAAGTGAATCATATCCTCATTTGAAAATAGATGTTATTTTGGAACTATAGTTTGAACACTTAGCATATACATTCAACAAAAAAAATTTGCTTTGGTCAGAGTTAAGATTCGACTTAATTACGTTTACATACATTACATGCTCTATAGATGTCTCATAATGGGTCTCCAAGAAATTGAGAATTTGACTGATTATTCAATGAACACACAAAAAAAGTTTCCATAATCAACTCTTGAATTCATACATCACCCACACCTCTAGCTATATATAGCCAATAACACCAAATTCCGATAAACACATATATTCACCAGAACCAATTAACATACTCACACTTTGAATATTTTAAACGATGAAAAAGATAGTTTCATAATTAACCATACCTTTCCTCTAAGCCCCAAAATTAGCCTTTGGATACAGCTGCATGGTTTGATCTCTCCTCAGTAATAACACCCATGGCAAGCGATCAATATATAACCCAACCAACAAAAGAATTATCAAGAATAGCTAGTGCCCGAAGACTTAGAATGAGAGATGGCCTGTCGAGTTGTTGGAGGTAAAACCGGTCCAAGAACTATTACTGCCCCATGATGTGTATTCATTGTTCCCGGATGAGTTTATGTTAATATTCCCCAAAAAGTTTCTCGATAAGTTATTTAGTCCGTTCGCATCTCTACCCTGATCCTGATCATTCTCTTCGGCCTTCACATTTCTCGTTTGCTCGGCTTCATCTCCGCGTGAAGCCAACTCCATCAAGGGTTTAGACATTAGCTGATTGGAATAGTCACTACTCTTTTGTTGTGGATCGGCTTGATTAAGACCTTCATTACCTTCTAGTAATGGATATATAGCATTTGAAGACTGTATCAACCCGTTAGTGTTGATTAAGAAAGGGGTTTGTTGAGTTTGTTGCGATGAAGGTATCCTCCATGGATCCAAGATCCGACCACTAGAACTCATCCCACTTATCACGTTGCTTATTTGAATTCCCCCAAAATCTAACCCATTGTTGTTTGAATTGTAGTCTCCAAGGCTTTGGAGAGGTGGCAAGATGGGTAAGTTCGAAGTAAACCCCGGGCTTTGGCCGTAGCTAAGAAACTTGCTAGGGTTTGAGTAACTTGGGTGAGAAGTAAGTGATGAAGTAGTGGCCGTATTGTTATCAGCCGAGACCAAGACCGTAGATTTCGATCTCCCTCCGTTGGTTTTGCTTCTCTTGTTCCTCCTAAAGCCTCCTCCAACAGGAACATTCCTCAGGGCACCACCACGTGTCCAATAGCGGCGACATGTTTTGCAGAAATGGCGAGGCTGAGTAAGGCTATAGTTATTGAAGTAACAAAACTTTGTATTGGTTGAGTCACATCTAGGGCAATTTAGAGCTGCTTCAGGCAATGGGACTTTCGCTATCCGAGCACGTTCCACCATTGAATTCACTCTAGTTTGGCTCGAGCCAGCCTGAGAAGCCGGTGGTGATGAGAGCTGCCTTAAATAATTACTAGGGTTCTGGTCAGCTGTAACACACTCTAGCTGATGTTGGCTCCCTTGCTGCATATATTAACATAATTAGTACTTAGTTTTCAGGATTGCAATAAAGCAGAAACAAATTATAAAGAAAGGATTCGAGTTGGAAACATTGGTCGTTGAGAAAAGAAAAGAGACAACTGTTCTACTTTGACAAGAATTGAAATTTATTATAGTTGTTTTTTTGACAAAGCTGCATAAAGAAAATGGATGAATAATAACGCAGATTAAAGTCATAGTAACTTTTTGTTTAATTCGATGGCGGTGTCATAAGTTAGACAAAGAGAAAAATACATTCTATAAGGAAAACAATATGCATAACTTCATAAAACCAAAGTCCTTAAAATAGAAAAATAAAGATCAAAATTAAACTCATCTTTATATTAATTACTGGTATATTCGAGAGAAGACATGAAAAAAAGATTTTATCAGCTTAAGAATAAGTAGATACGCGATTTTTTTTCCCACAGAGAAGAACAAGAGAAAGAAGCTAAGTAGCAATTTTTTAGAACGAAAACTCAATCTTCATATATCTTGATCGAAGTTATAAGAGGAAAAAATGAATGAATTAAGAACATCTGATATCATCATAAACGAATATTACCTGCTGCCAGTTGTGTGAATCAAACTGATTCACTGGAAGAGATGAGAAATCCATCTTTAAATGGTTTCTTTTTTTTTTAGGTAAGAGGTCGCAGATATGGTGGAAAATCACATCATACATGAAAGAATTGATCTAGAGAGAGAAGAGAGGAGAGGAGCTGAATGAGATAAAAAGAAGAAGAAATGAAGTTTCCTTTGTCTAATTTATTGTGTTTCTTAATTCTCTTTACTCTTTTTTTTTTTGTTTATTTTTCTCTTTCAATTTTCATCATTCTCTTAGGCTCTTTTATTTCTTTTTGTTTTCATCAAAAAACCTTCTTATTTATTGTTAACCTTTTTGGAATTAAGTGTCGATTTAAAGAAGTTTTTCTATTATGCTTATTTTCGCAAGTCATACGACGTCATTGTGTGTGTCTTGGTTGTATCACTGTTTATATCAAGTATGAGTTTGTTTCATATATGTTATAGTAATATTAATCTCGCACATTTGTTTCCGTATGAAATTGATCAATTTCACTACAACATTAGGAAACTATGATATCATATGTGTGTATTTTTGATGAAGTAATTATATATACATTTTTTAATAAGGATATCATATCTGTGTTAGTATTGTGTATGTTACTTGTCAATCAATGAGAAAAAGACGATTGAAATCTAAGTTGGTAGATAATTCAGTCCCTTGTCCGATCCGATTCCACTTCCTAAATATATTGTATTTCATTAGCAACGATAAATTTAAATATAATTCTTTTATGAGAGAAACGACAAGGAAATATAGTTTTCTTAGCATGTAAGCTTTTTTTTTTTTCTTTCTTTGCATACGTTTACAGACAGTGGTGCCCAAAAAGAAATGTGAAGAGCAAGAGTACTGGCCATGCAGAGAGAGAAAAAATAAATAAATAAATAAATAAATGCAGAGAGAGAAACCTAGGCAACTCCCTTCAATTTTTTTAATTAAAAGGTCAAAAAACAACGAGAGAGGCGAATAATTAGCTAGATTAATATATATAAAAAAAAAAAAAAAAGATTTGGAAATTTATAAAGAAACAAATAAAGGTGAATTGGTAGTGGGGTGGTCTTTGGTGGAGTTGTCACAATCGAGTGTACCTTTGTTTTCCTCGGGTGTGACCCAAGTTTCGTTTTTCATAGTATTATTTTAGTTATCTTTCTTATAAATTTTCGTTATTGTTGTTTTTGTCTTATAAAAATAAATTACCTTTGCATGGCGAGATTTTATAGATTCCGAGCGGTCAGTCTTAAGAATGATCCAAGAACTCTTATGATTAATATTAAAAGTAGACACTTTTAATATGGTTTCCTTCAAACATATGATAATACTATTAGATTTTGTGATCCAATAATCGTTCGGTTTTTTTCAGAACTTGGATATCAAAGAAGAAATTATAATGTGCTGATTTGGATAATTTGCAACACAAGATAAATAAAAAAACTAGAATGTATAATTAAGCCAACAAATCAAATCATGATGACTCTACACGGTTGTTTCTTTCTTTTCTTTCGTGATTCTTGATGTGACCCTAATATAACTTACCGATAACATTGAATGATTGAAATTAATATATTTCGAATTATGATCACCGGCCAGTCTATATGTATATGATGATTTATTTTATGCTTACAGATGTGAGGTGTACGTATGATTTACTGATTTAGTAAAGACGGACATGTTTGTAGGAAGGTGTCCCAGTCCGCTCCGCGCGCTATTTCTAAAAGAAAGATTTGTGGTCCAAATGTTAAAATTTGATCAGACCTTTTTAATGGACCAAACTATGTCGACACATAACAGCAAACATCGCTAACTACATAATTCACAACCGACCTTTAAAAATATATATTATTAAAATTGATTATCTAATGATACTTACAAACATATTTTAATATAACAGCAAATTAAACATCTCTCTCTGTCTCTCACTAATCGTAATCGTTATCTTCATTATAAAAAAAAAATCGTTTCAACTACAAGAAAATGATCAAACTGAGACAAAACGATAAGAAGAACTTCCAATACATTTGAATTACTTGGAAATTTGGATGAAGTTGAAACACAAAGAAAGAACATGATTTGAAATTATGTAGTAGTAATATGAACTAGCCAATTTTCTTTCAATTATGTATTTATGTGTACCAAATTTTTCTCACAAAACACTTTGGCATCAGCAACGCGAACAACTTGATTTTGAAAGTAAGCAAGTAACATATCTATGACACAAGATCATAATAAGTTATAACATGTTGAGCTTCGAAGTAGCTGAACAAGAGGGATAGTACGGTGTCTTCAACTATTGGCGAGCTAGCTATTGAACGACTAGGGAAGAAGCTTAGCTCGAATCAGAGACCTCTAATTTATCGATGAAGAACGGCTACTCGCCAGAATGCAAAACACATTAAAAAAAAAAGTCTTGGATTTTACACTTCTTCTAGCTAGGGTGAGTGAGTAGATGAGGACTTGAAACAGTTTGTTAAATTAGTTTTTCAATTTTTATTTTTATTTTAATAAAAATTGTATGAAATTATGATAGAGAAAATCTATGCGTATTAGTTTTTGTATGTTTTTTAAAGGAGCACTTAATCTTTTTATTTTATTTTTGATAGAAATTTATTATTTAAAAGAAGTTCGTTTATATAGAAATGTGCATCTGTGTGTTTTTTTTTATATTAGTAACACATTTTCATGCAACTAAAAAGAATCTTCTCTTATCTGTAGTGTACATCTCATGAGCCCCATATTCATGGTTGTAAAGCAACACACCTTCTCTGCAGCTTTTTCTTTTCTTTTTCTTGCATCCATATTAATTTCACATTTACACACAATAATACTATTATATGCATCTATGATACAATTAATAGTTACTCATATAGCTTGATCTTAGCTTTCAAGATATACTTTTAAGTGAGAAAAAATCGATATAGCTAGCATCAAATTGAAATCGTTATCACGTGTCATTCTTTAGTAGAAGATTCCTAGATTCCAATGCAAGAACATGCGCATAATTTCATCTGTAAGAGAAATGCTCCGAAAGATATAGCCATATCGTATAATCTATTTAACTATCTTTATACGGCTTTAAAAAGTTTCATGCATGCTAGCTAGATCTGGTGTTGCCACTTCTACACCTTAATTTTATAAAGTCATACTTGTAGAGTAAAATAGACTAATTAATGCTCAAATTGTGGTAAATTGGATAATTTGTACAGTGAGAAAGAAAAAAAAAACGTTTCTTTAGAAGAATGTTGTACTTTGTACTGTTCACTTGAGAAAAATCTAGCTTTGTAATTTGTAAAAAGAGGAAGATATTATTAGGTTAGTGATATTTGTTTGTACAGTATGCATGGTGTTTTTGATTGCTTGCATGTTTCGGCTGGCTTCACTGTTTATCCCATTCATCATCATCAAAAACCGTATGCATTTGGGTTAGCCGCATCGGGGTAAAGCGTTACATCTAGGAGCCAGGAGGCGTGTTTACGTACGATCAGGGCCGGTCCAGTGAAATTTATGGCCCAATACAAAACATTTTTTTTTCTTATGGATTTTATAGATAAAAAATTAAAACTGAAACCAAATCTTAAAATTTTGGAAAATGAGCCTATTTTTGAAATAACAAAATAGATAAATTTAAAATTTGAGGCCAAGTCTATAACTTTCATAAAACTGAAACCTATTTTTACAATAAAAAAATATTTTGAGATCTATTTTTTTTACTAAAAAATCTCAAAAATTTTGGAGGCCCAATACCAATGTATATTGAGAATATGTCAAAGGCCGGGTCCGCGTACGATGAGCCGATCCGCCGATGGCTTTGCTATTCACAACACAAACTTTCTAAATAATACTAATACTAGCTGTAATTGGGTCAATCTGTTGAGTGTGGGCATTTTATTGATAAATGGCGAAGCAAAGTTCGTTGACCAACAAACTCAACACTACTACTTCCGATGCATGTGGGTTAATTAAGGGAGCATTGATTATATAATTACGTCTTTTAAACGACAAGACAACAACGAAGATTCTTTCTCTTTACCCCCTTTCATTTTTCGTTAATGGAAGAAAACATAATGCTCTTTACTCTGATACCGTTTTATACAACATTTAGGAGAGGTGTATTAAAACCATGATTTTGAAATTTTTTATGAGATTTAGGTCTTGAATGGTGACCGAAAAGAAGGACGTTTTTGTAGGAAAAAAGTAATCATGCATTTATTACACTATTCATATAATTTACAATGATTAGCAGATTTGTAAAAAACAAAAAAGGAAAACCGCATTAAATCTTTTTTCTGTCTTGTTAATTGGAAAACGCCCCACTAATAAATGTTTTCCATATATGGTGCGTATCACCATAAATCCACTTTCCTTATTGTTTTTTTTATTATAAATGATCCATTAATGATTATCCAAATTTGAATTAAAAGAAAGTTTATGGTAACTAATATATTGTTTTAAGTAAAAAAGAAAATACTTATATAATAAATAATTATATTACAAATAATAAAATAAATAAGAATAATTTACATATGTTGTAAATACCAAAAAAGTTAATAAATTATAAATATATATATTTTAGTTGTGCATAAAAAATGTACATAAAACTTAAATTTTAATTTAAATAAATTTGATTATTTTTATCATTACAAATTAAACCAATAATGTATAATTAACTAGATTTAATATTTTTAAAAAATAAATTATAGTTTCGTGTAGAACAAATTTATGTTTAAAACATTGTATTTCTTCACTATTTTAATAAACACAAATTTACATGATTAATTTAAAAGAATTTTTGGTTTCTAAAGTTTATAAATAATAGATGAAATTACTAATAATAAGAAAGTGAATGTTAGTATGATAAAGTAAATAATATTATTGTTAATGCTACTTAATTATCATAGTGATCATTAAAATAAACAAAAATTTAAATAAATTTTGATTTTTTATACATAAAATTTACATGATTAATTAAAATTAAATTTGGGGTTTGTAGTTCATATATCATAGATAAAAATGTTATTTCATTAACAATAATAATCAATTTAAATCAATAATAATCTATTTAAATTTATAATATAAATCACTAAACCGCAAATAGTTTTTTCACCAATCAAATATCATTTTGTACCGCTTATTTTGTATAAACCGCACTTGTCCCGCAAAACGCATTTACCGCAGTTGATCCGTACCGCACTCTAAACCGCTTTCCCCGCACAACCAAATACGCGGTCACCATTCGGACCCTTAGTAAATCTGGAATTTTGATAGATTTTAAGGAATTTGATTTGATTTATGGTAATTTTTTTTCAAATCCCACCTAAAATTATGAGATTAATTTATGTATTTTTAACTAAACAAATCCTCTCAAATCCTCCAGAATTCCTAAAACATACCCGAAACTGAAACATTGATACATAGACCAAAAACAAAATCTGAATAGAAACCGAATCTATATTAACATTTTTGCAACAGTTTTGTCAAAGTAGTCTTCAAGTTTGAAGTTATTTACAACCAATGTCATTAGCATTTATTATCCAAAAAAAGAAATTAAAAAATGCTAACAATAATTAATATATCAAAAGTAAATCTTTGATATTAATAATGGATATGGAAATATTTCCATGGTTGAATCGTTAAGTAAGAAACAAATTAATGACATATTCTTTATATATTCCACAACATATTAGAACATTGCTGAAATCAAATCACCACCCATAAAAGAATATTATTACCTAATCGGATTTGGTAAGGCAGTTTTTTAAAGGTAATGAAATATGAACAATACTTATATACATGTAACTAAACAGTCTTTACAATCTACTAATTACAGTATAACCAAACATGCTTTATAAGTTTATTTATTATTACAAAATATAGTTTTTTCATATAACTTTTAATAATTTAGATATTTAAAAAACTTTGTTAAGATTTTAAATTATGATTCTTCTTCTCTTTTCTGATGTTGCATTGAAACATACATAACATTAATGTAACACTATTTCCTGCATTTGTTGTTATTTGAATTTTGAAAAAATGGGCATGTCTTACTCAAGTAAATAATAAAAATTGTGTTTAACCTCTCACATCTGAATGAGAACAAAAATGAATATAAATCTGAAAAATTAAAGTTATATCATATCATAAATGAGAACAAAATGAATATAAATATGAATGAGAAGTAAGTTTAATTTAACAAGCAAGATTTTATTTGGTTCTTTGTCTCGCTTCTTTAGATGAACATTTAGTTATTTTAGATATAATAAATTTTAAAATCCAAAAAGTTCAAAATATTATAAATATTTACAATTATTTAAAAAAATATCACATACATAGTTATATATTTATATGGCAGAACGAGTTTGAGTTAATATTAATATTAATTTAAAAATATCATTAACTGTTACTAAAACTTGAATCATAAGTTCATTATTGTGTTATCACTATCAATAATAAAATATTAAACATATTTAATTAAGTTGATTAAATTACGGTTAAGTAAAAAATAATTTATTCTGTAATATACCGCGTGTTAAGTCCTAAAACTAACAATTAAAATACATTTATACAATCTTAAACATTACATCAAACAAACAGAATTAACAAATAAATATAACTTAAATTTTTTTTTAAATAGTTTTAAAAAATACAGCGGGTTAAAATCTAGTGGTTTACTAATAAATGAATCCTTAAAACGAAGCCATTATTTGCAACAAATGTTTTATTTTTGGACCCAAAAAAAAAAAAAAAAAGGATGGGAACAAATGAAGTAAAAGGATGGGAACAAATGAAGTAAAAGGGTGAGGTAGCAACTTAAAATAAATGGTCCCAATGGTATAAGTTGGGAAGATAGTTAGTTCTCCTACTCCCAACTACATCCTCTTCAATGCTCTATCTCGTCTTCTTCTTCCTCCTCTCTATTTAGTTTCCTTTCTCTTTCTCTCAATTTCCTCATCTGGGTCTTCCTCGTTCTCTCCGCTTAATCGTCATGAAGGTCACCGTCGTCTCTCGCAGCGGCAGAGAAGTTCTCAAGGCTCCCCTCGACCTCCCCGATTCGGTACTTTTGATACTCTTTCTCCGATCTGCTTCATGTTCTGATTAATGGGTCTGTTTCTATAATGTGATTTTGAGGGTTTTTTGTTCCTTTAAGTTTGCTTGCTCGATATCTTCAGGGGTGATATAGGGAAAATTTTATTGATTTGAGGGTTGCTGATTCGAATTTTGTGTGTGTGTTCTGTTCTACGCAGGCCACTGTTGCTGATCTGCAAGAAGCGTTTCATAAGAGAGGTAAAGTTTTCATTTTTACTAGGGATTTGACTTCTCGAATGTTTAAGATAGATCTAGGTCTTGACTGTGTAAGCTAGTGCTAATTGTCATTCTGTTTTAATGTGTTTTGAGTTCCTCCTTTTTGAATTTGATGCTTATGGGTTTATATAAGGAGTATCTAGATTTTGATAAGGCTTTCTGGTGGTGAGAAGGATCACTTAAGCTTCTAAACACAGTATTTGTTCTGTATCAATCATCACAAACCTTTTCTCATTAATGGATCAGTCCCTTTTTGGCCAGACAAACTGTTCACTTTAGGATTGTCTATTAATGGCGGTAGGTTGTAATGACAATATCTGAATTCTTCTTAGTTCTTACTACAATGTATAATCAGTGTGTCACTTCAAATCTTAATCTGGTTTCTCTACAGTAAGTCAGTAACTGTATTTAAGCAGAGATACTTGAAGTTTTTTTTTTCTTCACATCTTTGAATAGATTTACTAATGTATAATGGTTACTTTCTCCGTTGGTATTAAAATGTGTGATTTGGGTTTTGTTGTTTCAACAGCTAAGAAGTTTTACCCGTCGAGGCAAAGACTGACTCTTCCTGTAGCTCCTGGATCAAAGGATAAACCTGTTGTCCTCAGTAGCAAGAAATCACTCAAGGAGTACTGTGATGGAAACAACAACTCCTTAACCGTAGTCTTCAAAGACTTGGGGGCACAAGTTTCCTACCGCACGCTCTTCTTCTTCGAGTATCTTGGCCCTCTCCTTATCTACCCGGTCTTTTACTACTTACCTGTGTACAAATTCCTTGGCTATGGAGAGGACCGTGTGATCCATCCGGTCCAGACGTACGCTATGTACTACTGGTGCTTTCACTACTTTAAACGGATCTTAGAAACGTTTTTCGTTCATCGGTTCAGCCATGCAACCTCCCCAATCGCGAATGTGTTCAGGAACTGTGCTTATTACTGGAGCTTTGGTGCTTACATTGCGTATTACGTCAACCATCCCTTGTACACACCAGTCAGTGACCTTCAGATGAAGATTGGTTTCGGTTTTGGTTTGGTCTGCCAAGTCGCAAACTTTTACTGTCACATATTGCTGAAGAATCTTAGGGACCCTAGCGGGTCTGGAGGCTACCAGATTCCACGCGGTTTCCTCTTCAACATTGTTACATGTGCCAATTACACAACCGAGATTTACCAATGGCTAGGATTCAACATCGCTACACAGACTGTTGCTGGATATGTTTTCCTCGCTGTTGCTGCTCTCATCATGACCAATTGGGCTCTTGGAAAGCACAGCCGTCTGAGAAAGGTAAGCAATGCACTTCTACGATTTTTTAAAAAACTTTGGCTTATATTTTTGTGGTTCTTATTGTTGGGGTTTTGATATTTGGTATTGCAGATATTTGATGGAAAAGATGGAAAACCAAAGTATCCAAGACGATGGGTGATACTTCCACCATTCCTTTAGAAAGCCATTGTCTTTTATAATTAGTTGAAGCTCTTAATAAAGTTGAAAAAGATAATCTTCTTTGCTTTCTCTGTATTGTTATATATTTTTTTTTTGGGTCAATCTGTATTTTGGTTATAACTTTTTTAATTCCTTTTGTTTCAAAGTGTTTTTAAGTTAGAGTTTTAGAATGTACTTCTTTAGTTGTTTCTCACGCAAACCAAATCCTCCTCCTTTGTATTGCATACTCAATACGAAAGTTTGAATACAATAACATTAATCCATAAAAAAAAGGTTGTCTGCTATAGCTTATGATCTCAATCAAAATGTACTGAAAGCAAAAACCAATTTTCATTTTTGATCATTGAAGACAAAACAAGTCACAAGGCATGTAATGAAGATATGACATAATAGTTAGGAAGATAATTCTGAAACATGAACTCAAACCTATATTATATACAAATTGTTATTTTCTATTTGGATGTTATTTTTGTTTGTTTTAAGTTTACATTTAATTGTCTCTTTGTTAGTGTTCAATAAAATCAGTTTATGCGGACTTCTACAGTGACAATTGCAACGAGTTTAGACGGCGATGAAAAAATTGACTAGTCTGACTCTGAACGAAATAGAAGTGGTAAAAGTTCAACATAACATTTATAAGTTACACATTTTCAGTCATCTAGAAAGAATAGGTGAATATTTCAGTAGATCAAACGGAAAATGTTATGGTAAACAAAATTACCAGAAGGAAACAGAAGCAAATTACAGAAAGAGCAGACAAACCGGGAGAGAAATAAGGTAATCAAGCTGAAGAATTTTTCCCCCACAGTTGATCAGAGAGTTCATCTCTCAAGACCGATGAAGCCTCATCCGCAAGCTTGCAGCTTCGTTGCCTGTAGTGTATGTCATGTTGGTGAGACAAAGTTTGATCATCCAAAGTTTGGTCACCCATATCGATAAGAATGTTGTGCAGCAAGCAACAGACAAAGATTATCCGTGGTAACCGGTTTCTATCAGGCATCCACATTACCCCGTGTATTATCCTCCACCTGTCTTTAAGCTTCGAAAATGCCATCTCCGCGGCTTTTCTTGTCTCCGAGTGTCTTCTGTTGAACTCGGTTTGAGGAAGCGACAAGGGTTTGCCTTGGTATGGAGTGAGAAGCCATGGAAGAAGAGGAAAACCAGAATCCCCTACTATGTATTCTCTTAGCTCGGCTCTTTCTGAGAGCAGAAACTTTTCCCCGTTCAGTCTCTTCCCTTTCTCAACTAGTTTGTAGAATCCCGAGTTCTTGAGGACAACATCATCGCTAAAACTTCCAGGCCAACCAGTGATTACATCGAGAAATCTCATGTCCGGGTCCACTACGGCCTGCAATATCATGCTGAAGTTCTTTTCTCCGTCCAGCCAAACTTTGTTTGACGGTTCCACAGCAGGAAGGTTCATAACAATATGTGTAATGTCGATAGCGCCACAGCAATTAGGAAGACCTGAGATTTTGTCAAACTTTGATTTGACATGATCGAGTTTCGAAGGCCATGAGAGATGGTGCAATGCTCTCTCTTCCATTGATTCTACAAAGCGCCAAGTGATTTGGGAGACAGTTGACTGGTTCATCCCAAAGGTCTCCCCAATGATTGAGAGAGATTCGCCAGAGCCAAGCCTCCTAAGCGCCACAGCTACGCGGTCATTGAGAGATAAAGGTTTGCCATTAGAGTCACTGAAATTTGCAGGCTTTGCTGTGAAATCGTCTTTGACAAGAGAGCAAATGTAGTCAAATGTCTTCCTTGATATCTTGAAAACTGACTCAAATGTCTTTGGATCCGATGAACCTAACAAAGGAGATAAATAAAAAAACATGACATTGATCAACAACAAAGTCAAGCTTATTTCCCTTATAAAACAAAGACATATTATCACTGTAAAAGATCCATATAACTGTTCAAATCTCACTATATAGCTCATAAAACACTGAACCAGCTTAAATTCAACAGTTGTAAAAAACTAAAAGAAGAAGAGCTAATGTGCACTTATCATCAATTGGCTTATCATTGACCTACTTACTACAAAGAGGATGATTATACATGAGGAGGAGAAGGAAGGAGATAAATGCAACAAACTAATGTAGTTGGACAATTTCAATCACATCATCGAAAATATCTAGCTGGGTGTTGTCAGTCACAAAGATTCAATAATGTCATGATCAGAAAACAAAATAACTTGCAGTATGGTTACAGAAACATAGTCTAGTCAGAAGAGTCTGCTACTCTCCCCCCAAAGTCTTAAAAAAGATTCATATCACTTAAACACTAAAGCAGAGCAGGGCACTACTAGCTCAAAAGTTGCATAATTTTAAAAGAATCAAGTTCATCTCAACTTAATAAAACCCCTTCAGAGCTCTCACTCAATAGATCAATAGATCGAAACAATAGACTCGAATGTAACAAAGTAAAAGATTGAATAAAGAACAACTCTTTGCCCCCTACATTACTAATCTCAATCTAAAAATCCCCTAGAAACGAAAGTGCTCTTTCTCAATTTCTCAAAGATTGTGAAATTGCTGCTAAAACAGAATAGGTTTACCAGAAAGACGGCGAGAGAAGCCATCCCACCAATCCAAGGAGGAATGAGAAGATGGTGAGTCGTCGTCGTTATTAAGAGCAACAGATGCGGAGGCGGCAGCAGCAGCAGCAGCTAGCAAAACGTTCCGATCAACCTTCTTCTCCGCTCTCTTCTTCTTCTTTATCGTTTTTAAAGGTCCCATCTTTTTTATAAACCCAATACTCTCTTTGAATCAAGTACTACTTTTTACTGTGTGTTTGTTTCTTCTGGGTTTCGAGCTTTAATAAAGAGACTAAAGACGAGAGATTTGGGGTTATGTGATGATGATGATGATATGGATTTGGATTTGGAGTTTCAAAAAAAATTAAAAAGGAAACGTGGCCATTGGTTTTTTTTTTGTTGATTAATTGCCAAAAAAAACGTCTTTACAAATTAAAAGAGCCTTTTGAAACAGCCTTAGGTTATACTATCATTTAGGTGATATATAATTAAATGAAGAAGATCCCCATGAACCAAAAAAAAACTACTAATAGTGTAGAGCATTGGTGCATTGTATAAGATCGATCATAGTAAAAGCAATACAGAAACAAGTTATGATTTCTCTAACATTAGGAGGACCAAAGAAACAACTCCACTCTTCTACCAAAAAAAGTGGTCCACGTCCTTCCCATAAAAAAATAGAAATGCAAAACAAAATTTTTGTTACAAATGTTTTTAAAGCTGTCTTTTGTAGAGAGAAAGAGCTTGTGGGTGGGGGATGGAACATATCAGCCTTGTTTTTGCAGCTTCTTAGGACAAGCTGAAGACAGATGACCTTTTTCTCCACACTCGTAACAGTTTCTCCTTTTGACCTTCTTACCAGTGCTAACCGGGGACGTTAAGTTTACATCATCATCAGCTTCATTTGTCGCAGTAACGGATATCGGATCTGTAGAATATGTCTCGTCCATGAAAGTACCACCACCATTGCTTGTTACCTGAATCGGTCCTGCCTGGTGATCCAGCTTTGAGTTTGTGTTTTGAAGCTTCTTTGGACAAGCAGTAGAAAGATGACCCTTTTCTCCACACTCGTAACAGTTTCTCCTTTTCACCTTACCAACAACGCTGACCGCGGTTGCTAAGCTTCCGTTATTAGCTTCATTCGTAGCAGCATATGTCTCATTCATGTAGTAGTAAGAATCACCACTAGTCTTTTGAAGAGCATAGCCATCGACAGTCTCCTCACGACCCTGCTTTGAGTTTGCCTGATCATCATCACCATTTTGTAGCTTTTTGGGACAGGCTGTAGAAAGATGACCCTTTTCTCCGCACTCGTAACAGTTTCTTCTTTTCACCTTACCAACAACGCTGACCGCGGTTGCTAAGCTTCCGTTATTAGCTTCATTCGTAGCAGAATATGTCTCATTCATGTAGTAGTAAGAATCACCACTACTCTTTTGAAGAGCATAGCTATCGACAGTCGTCTCCTCACGACCCAGCTTTGAGTTTGCCTGATCATCATCACCATTTTGTAGCTTTTTGGGACATGCTGTAGAAAGATGACCCTTTTCTCCACACTCATAACAGACCCTCCTTTTGACTTTACCGCTACTAACCGTGGTTGCAAAGTAGTTTCCGTTATTAACTTCGTTAGCCGGTACTGGATCATCATCAGGAGCAGCATAAGTCTCTTCCACTGCTGCTGGTCTCTCTTTAAGGGCACAGCATATCTTGACAGGTCTTCCGGAAATAACCTGCTGATCAAGCTTCAGCGCAATCGCCACAGACACGCTATCTTTGAAATCCACATGCGCGTACCCTTTAAAGTCCCCAGTCTCTTTGTTTTTGCCCAGCCGCACTGAGGTTATTACGCAGTCAGAGAAGAGTTTCCGTATGTCACGCTCTGTTGTGTCCCAGGCTAAATTCCCAATGTAAACCCTGTTATAGCCATCCACCATTTCTGGAGCGAAGCCAGACGATGTTTTCCTTCTGGGAATGGAAGGGGTGGTTGTTTTCACGTATTGCTGGATTGTCAAAAACCGATCACCCCTGGTAGTAAAAGTAAAGTAAAGAAGGATTTCACAACCATATATATATATATCAAAATTGTGAACCAAGGAATGTCTTAAAAAAATATTTCAGCGACGGGCTATAGATATAGATTACTTACATTGCAGCTCTATCAAAAGCCAAAGCACGTTTTGCGCCATCTTCAGTCTGTATAAAATGAAACGAAATAAAGATGTCAGTACAGTCTAAGACACAGTCCACTTAACCAAGTTCATTTGACAACTATACAGTGTTCTAAAGAAGCCTTGATTATATATCTCTGAAACTAACTCTAAAAGTCCAAAACAAAAAGCAATGTTCCAACACAAGTAAAAATGAAGCAGCAAAGTTAGATCGAAAAAAAAACTTACTTCAAAAGTGATGAAGGCAATACCACTGAATGCACCATCCTCAGGACGCATCTTGCAGTCAACTTTAGTGATGACTCCAGAGCTTCTGAAGTAGCTACGAATCTCATCTTCTGTACTCTGATAAGGAATACCCCCAACATATAACTTGTTAGGAACAACACCCCCATCTTCTTCTTCTTCTTTGCTGAAAAAAAAAAACAAAAACAAAAACATAGAAGTCAATATACATAAAAAACTGAATACATAATTACAAACAACAGAGAGCTCAAATGAACAAACTTACTTGTCAGTATTATTAACTTGAATCTCTTCTACCTTAACCTTGTCTTCTTCCTCAGCCTTCTTTGGTGCTTTGTTTACCTTTCTCTTCTTCTTTTTCTTCTTATTTTTCTGCTTCTGCTTCTGCTTCTGGGGGTTATGATCCCCTTCCTTAGTTCCTTCATCTCCTTCTAATTCGCCTTCCACAGAATCGTCTCTCTTTCTCTTCTTTATAATAATAATCTTCGTATCAGTTTTCTCGCTTGACCCACCATTGTCAACGTCACTCTCTCTGACTCCTTGGTCGTCTTCTTCTCTAGCGCCGCAAGTTTCGCTATTTCTTCGTTTCTCTCTCTTTGACAATCTGGGTTTGTGGCTAGCTGAATCAAGAAGCACTTTCAGAGACTGAGACTCGTATACGGAGGCAGATAGTGATTGAACCAAGTCTTGTCGAATCCTCTGCTTCAGCTTCTTGTTCGACAGCACCATCTTCGCTGATTCTCATCAAACTGAGTGAGTTCCCAGACACCGGAAAAATGCAAAAAAAAAAAAAAAAAAAAACCCTAATTGATGATTTTGATACGATCTGGATATGGGCCGGGCTTTAGGTTTATTGTGGGCTTTTAAAAAGTCTCTAGTGCTCGAGCTGTTTACCGTAATTTAAATAAAACACGCATAAAAAAAATTAAAAACTGTTCGTTCTCGATTAGTGAAAGCGTTTTGATTTCTTAATAGTATCAAAGGAAAATCTCATTTTGAGGCCATGAATATTTGGAATTATAGATTTTTAGATTTTCTATATAAAAAAGGGTCACGTAGAGTAAATTCTCAAAAACCCATTAATATATAATTTTGGATTTTATAACAAAATAGTAAAAACTCTTAGGATTAGAGGCCTTCAATATTACAGAACGGGATGTAACCATGTTCCTATTGTAAAGAGCGAGAGGGAAAGCGAAAACCAAAGAGATCAGATGTAAAGAGTGATAAAGAAAGACAGCTAAAGAGCCAAAGAGGAGATGCGAAAGAAAAAGCAGTGATGATGGAGAGTAGTCAGTAGTGTCAATCTTCTTTTCAGCATTTAATTATTAAGGTTTTGAGGAGTAGGTTTTGTTGTTAAGGTCATCAATCATTTATTTCAACTTTGCAAATCGTTTGATCATTTTTGTTATTGCTGCTTACTTACACCCGTAACGTACTTGACACGCCCATACCATATTTTAATAGGCCCGTCCAGTTCGACGAACGAGACTGAAAATATCTACTATATATGCACTGAGAAATATTAATTCATGTATCAAATATTATTACGCAAATAAAAAATATTATTGCTCTGATGCTTTCTGGATTTTGTTGAATGAATCTTTTTTATTTTACCAATTACAAACTTTGTGTTTCTATTTTATTTTCAGATAAATGTCATAGAAGTCTGGTTGTAACTAGGCCTGGGCATTCGGTTAACCATTCGGTTTTGGTTCGGTTGTATTCGGTTTCGGTTATTTTGGATATAGTAATATAGTAACCATTTGGATATTTTTGAAATTTCGGTTCGGTTCGGTTCGGTTTCTTTCGGTTCGGTTTCGGTTTGGTTATTTAAATAAATAACCATAACTAACATAAATTATTTTAACATTAACCAAATAAACCAAATATAACCAAAACTAACCGAATATAACCAAAATTAACCAAATATACAATAACAAAAATACAAAAAAGGGAAAAATATGGATTCAATTTTACAAAATAGTATTTAACTTTATAAATTCAAAATAATAACATTTACATATATTGATTATTTAAAATATTTAATTGTTTTGAATCTAGAAATAATTTATATTTTAAGTTTATTTTATAGTTTTGCATAATATTAAGTATATAATATTTGATATCTTCTAGGTTTTCGGATATTTCGGTTAACCATTTAATTGTCGGTTCGGTTCGGTTCGGTTTCGGTTAGTTTGGATATAGATTTTTACTAACCATTCGGGTATTTGAAGAATTTCGGTTCGGTTCGGTTTGGTTTTTTTCGGTTCGGTTATTTGGTTATCGGTTATTTTGCCCAGCCCTAGTTGTAACATTTGGTGTTGTTGCTCATTGCTAATTACTCCAGTATCATGTAAGTTCAAGATCATCAATCCATATTCCAATTAATTATCTATATTAACATTTTTGAAGTACATTTTAGTTTATGCCCTTGAAGTTTATCTTATTTAATTTGTTTATTTGCAACATTAACCCCTACAGATTTTCCTAAAATAATATTTCATAGAAACTCAGTTAATGGAACTATTTAAATCGACCTAATTTTGTTACGTTTATTGCTATAAAAAGCTTGACAACATCTATACATTTCGAGTTTTCCAAAAACAATTCTACTCATTTATTTTTTAATTCCATAAATAATCTACATGCCTATTTTACTAGATTTTTGAGATTGTATGATCTCTTAAATTTAAAATCTATATACACATTTTTAAGTACATTTTGGTTATACCTTTTAAATTATACTTATTTACAAAAAATATTTACAAAGTTAATCCTTATAAATTTGCATAAAACTCAATAATAAAAATATGGTAAGTCGTCGACCAAATCTATTTAAGTTGTTAATGAATAAAAAAATTGGACTTAAATGTCGATTTGTTAAGGAAATATAGCCAAAATCTTAATAACATTTTTTCCACAATTATCTCTATGAAATTATACTTTTTTAAAAAAATTATAATTTAACTATTTTACACAAAAAATAGAAACTAGAATATCTTTGCTTCTTTTTGTCGTTTATTATTATTAATTAAAAATATTATACATTAACCACATTTACCTTTTACATACAATCGTTATCAAAAATCCTAATCAAAACAAATAAATCATAGGGGTGGGCAAAAAAACCGAAATCCGAAAAACCGAACCGAACCAAACCGATATAAATGGTTTGGTTTGGTTATGGTTAAGTCTAAAAATCCGTTTGGTTTTTATTTTAATTAACCATTTGGTTTAGGTTTGGTCTGGTTAAAAACCGTAAAACCAAATGGTTTTTTTTGGTTTTTTATAAAACTTTAGGATAATTAGATATAATAAGTTTTTTAACTTATAAATTTATATTGTATAACAATATCAGTAATTTATTTCTTTATTGGGTTTATAGTTATTGATTTCCAAGTTTTTATTTTGGTTTTTTTTTCTGGTTTTCTTTTTCAATAGCCTTTCTTTTTTAAAATTTTAAATTTCAATTAAGTATTTGGGTTTACAAAACTATATTTGGATTCTATTTTTTTGAATTATGTTTAGGTTTTACTTTTATGCTTATTTTTTAGGTATGTATCAACTATCTATTTTTTAAAGTATGAAATAACCGTTAAAAACCGGGACCAAACCGAAACCAAACCAAACCAAACCGTTATACGTATGGTTTTTATATGATTTTATTTTTGATAAAACCGAAAAAACCATAAACCGAAAAAACCGAACCGTAACCAAACCGAATTACATATGATTTCTATATGGTTCAATTTTTATAAAACAAAAAAAACAGTAAACCGAAAAAACCGAACCGAAACTAAACCAAAAAACCGAACGCCCACCCCTAAAATTAAATCATAATGTTTTTGGAAATATGATCAAAACTAATCATTTAACCTACTTGATCACCAAGCATATCTAAACCCGACGACATCTACATATATACGTCTAAACAAAGTTAAACACACCATCACCTAAAGCGACAAACACATACTAAAAACATTGTTAGAGAGATGGCTGTTTCATTTTCCTATCTTACAGACTTGAAACCTTACATAGCCATATGGTGCGTTCAAGTAAAAATCATGTATTCACTGTAAAAAAGCAAAGAGGGAGACTTTTGAAATAAGTCATACTATTAGTCTATAACAAGCCAAATCACAGTACTTCCTAATGCAGCTTCGGCCGGTAATATGAGATCTATGATATTTTTCCTATATTCTTGAGCTTAAGGTCTTTTTTTTGAGATTGTGGATATTATGCATGTCTATAAATTTGTGATTTATGCAGATGGATACGGTGTGCACTTTTGTCGGAAAGGCTGCATATGTTCCTCCTGAATTTCCGTAAGAGTTTTATGTAAGACCAAATTTTGACCATTATGTGATGATATATGGACTTTTTGGTTTTGAAGTAGCCTCTTAGTTAGAACAAATTTTTTTTAATTGGAAATAAACCAGGGTCATGTCTGCCTCATGTCAAAGCAATGACTAAAGGGTATGACTTATTGCAACTCCAATTAAACTATAATAATTGGTCTCTTGATTTTAATTTGCAGTCTCCAAAGCAAAAGACTATCAAGAAGACCCATAAGGACGAATAAGCTGGATTTAATATACAAGCAAATATGATGGTTGGATTTAGTGGAGTAAAGTAGTTGATTACCTTTAAATGGTTAAAAGAATTATACAATGAAGTCCATATTCATCAACATGCAATTATTTACAAAGTAGTACATAAGATTATTAGCTTTATAGAGTACAAGATGAGCCAAAAACATACACTTTCCATTTCGAAAGTGATTAAAGACCTCACGCAATTCCCACGAAAAAAGAGTCAAAGTAAGGTAGAAAAATGGGAAACTTATCATAGTCTTGCATCTCACAAATACGAACAGAGGAAAAAGATTGAATTAAGCTTGAGCTCTTAATCGATGAAAACATTTTTTCAAATCACACACACTTTTGTCTTCACCGCCATTAGAAATCCTCCATCGTCATCAAAAAATTACTGATCTCGCACCAATTCCGTCGATTACTCACCGAAGGACACATGCACTACCTCATCTGTTGCAGAGACAATCAAACACCATTAGGTATTTTTTTTGGGATGGATCAGCGATGAAGGTGCAGAGGCGTCAAAAGGTTGGAAAGAGATGACAAAGGTTAATTGGGCTTTTCTTTTAGTATTATGGTTCATGATTGGGTTTTGTTTTAATGGGTTTGATTAAAAAAATTAAACTTAGTATAATTGTATATCGTACTAAAACTAAAAAACGTGCAAAATCTTACAAAATTATAATTTAAAATTTTAAACATTACATTTTTAAATATTAGTATTGATATCAACTTAATAAGAACTTTAAAATATTATGAATATGTAAATTTATAAAATCATTCAAAATACTATAGAATGTGGTATATGGCATAACGAGATTTAAAGAAGACCGTTTGAAATGACATTAATAGACATTTAAAATATCATTAACTTGGTACTAAAATATGGGTTAAATCCTCATTTTATATTTTGGTCAATACTACGAATATTAAAATATTTGAAATATCAAATCAAGTTGATTTAACTAATATTGTGTAAAATAGTTAGTTACTCATTAGCAATATTGTGACTTAATCAAATAATAGCGTATAAATTACTTATTATTTATTTATATTAATTATTTTTTTCTAATAATTAACAATCCAAATAGAATCATAAACACTAAACAAAACAAACCAAATATAACAAACAAATTAAAGTTAAAATCATAATTTTGTAGTACAAAATTATCTCGCGGTGTACCGCGGGTTAAAATCTAGTATTTATATTTAAAACAAACATATGTTCCGTTTTGATTGGTTATTAATAAATGTGATTACATGTATATATATAGTAATCTCAAATAAAGTAGTTCCACCCTTATCTTTTAATAGAGTTAACTATCTTTATCATGTGTGGATCTATTTATCACCGGCTGGTGTTAAACAATAAATGAAAACGTATAGTACGAGTTTTTAAGAGTAAAGATAACCTTATAGTTATGAGATCTGCTACGTTATTATTGTTTTCTTATGTTATCATGTTTCTTATTTTGAGTTAGATTCGAGGTACGCACCATATCAATCTCTTACTAGTTCTAATTGTTTAGCAGCAAAAAAATTAGAATTTTTTATTAGATGAAAAAATTCCGCAACTATAAAAAAAGGAATTCCTATAATACCATATATAGTACTGTGTTGTACGATTCTAGTTTTTTTTAAAAAAAAAATAATAATTACAGTGTCTTGTGGTTCATATACTGTATTGTTATATATGTAACATAGATGGAAGCTCAAAAGACGAAAGTCTGTAAGATACGTGAATCATGGCTAGATCGATTTCACAGGTGTAACGGTGACAAGAAAAAGAAAGAGGCTGAATGTGTAGCAGCTTTTGCGTCTGATAAAAAAAGCATTTCAATGCAGTTGTAAAGAACATTATGAAGAACTTTACTGCACTTGTAATACTCCATGCTAAGTTTTACTTTTTTTGTGGACAAACATTTGCTTTCATTCCATTAAAGAAGAGAACAAATACAGAACAAGGAGGATTTTGAGAATCCATTGTTTAAAACAAACTTGAAATGGGCATTCCCCAATGCCAAAACAACAACGCAGCAAAGATAAACAAGGTAGTTAAGGTTAATCGACAATTGATTCTTGAGAGCTTTGAGCCAAAATCTATGAAGCATTTTGGTACATGTGGGGTCAAAGATTATCAATACTTCTTCCATGATGGATGAAGAGATTGCCACTGTCGTAATAATGTGACGAAGTAGCGTTGAGTAAAGGGGCAAAGCTGTGAATCTCGCCGGCGTGAGAAGAGCTACACAGTGTAGAGCTTTGACAAGGGTTCGAGCAGGGGTAGAGATGCTCTGATGCTTGAGGTGGTTTGCTAGTTTCTCCGAGGCATGAGAACTGGACTTGGACAAGCCATAGCCATAAAAAATGCTCTGACAAATTGGAATCGGGAACCAAATACCATACAAACTCAAACAATAAGGTTCATAAATCAAAGCCCTAAGGGATACTTTTACTAGGGTTTTTCAGAAGATGGAAGCTCCGCCATAGTAACAACAGTGAATTACTTCTACGATGGATTCCATAGGGATCATAATTTTGACCACACCGTCGACTAGGTTTTGACTTCAACAATTGAGATATGAGAGCATACCTGGGATTAAAAGGATTTGGACTTGAGGGACACCTAATGGGCTTAAGAAGCTGGAGCCTTAATGGGCCAAAAGCTAACTTAAGGTCCACCAAGGGAAACCTTAATCGAACTTTGGCGATCCACGGAGAGAGACTAAGGCGGCTGGCCGGAAATAGTTGAAAGGTTTGCCTTGAACAAGGGCTCATCGGAAGTAAACGATGCATCAATAGTTCGAGATGAGGTTGGTCCGATGTTGAGGCGGAGAGGAAAGAAAACTTACTCGTTCCAGATTGTTTAGCAGTTGCCCCCAGAAGAAGATCGCCTTGCGCCGTCGACGTCTCCCTTGAGCATGGTGCATCTACTGGTCCAAGAGGGATGCCTCCTGCCAGTAACGAAGCCTAGGGTGAGGGTTCTTCAGGGGTGATGTGAAGTACAGATCAAGAAAATTTCAGATCCGAAAGGAGATCTGATTTTTGTAACTCGTTGACTTGCAGATGCTTCTGTTTTGATGCTGCAGATAAAGGTTGGGAGAGGGAGTTCACCAGAAACCGCCTCTGTCTTTTGATTGATAAACAACCGGGATATAAATGGTTTAAAAGAGCTTGAAAAGCTTGAAAAAAGGAAAAAAACTGGGGGAAATCTTAAACATAAAGAGAATAAGAGCATAATCTTGAAGCATAAGGGAGTGACGGTTAAGTTTTCCCGACGCCGGTGAGCCGAAACTCCACCAGCGCCGAAAGAGTTAAATAACATTGCCTTAGAGAGTTACAATATCTCTGATCTCTTTCTATTTATTTTATCTATAATCCAAAAATTGCTAAGTTTTACTATACCTTCACAATGAAATATATAATACAATAAGAGAAAACAGTGGGTGGTTACGTTGACAAATTAAAAAAAAATAATACATGAGTGAAAATAAATGTCGTATCAAATTTTCATACTTTTTACTTTGTTAAAGTCAATGCAATTATTTGTATCCCCTAAATAATAAAACGGAAGTACAGAACTGTATTTTGTAGAATATATAATTTTAATAAGTTGGTTACAAATAGGTTATAGATTAATTGATATATTAATTGGTTACAAGTTAAATTGAGAGTACAACCTTAATCGTTTCCGAAAATTTTAAATGGGATATTCCAAATTGATAGATTAATTTGTTACCAAAAATCTTAAAGAGAATATTCTAAATTGATAGATTAATTGGTTACAAGATAAATAGTGGGTGCAACCAAAATTTATTTTCGGAAGCACGTTGTTTCCAAAAAACTAAAAGAGAATATTCCAAATTTATTTTCGGCAGATTTTATTACTAAACCACATTGTTAACAAACTTATTAAAATAATAAAAATATACTATGAAGCATACAAAATGAATAAAATCTTGGAAATTTATAACACTTAATCGTGATTTCTGAAATCTTATTCTCCAATTGAAAATAAAATTTTAATGAGAATCTTCCAAATTTTTAATATAAATCATGCAAATCTCCTTTCACCAGAATACATTATTCATACAGAAAACACAATAATAAAATAAAAATGATAATGGTTTCTCATTTTACCATGCTAAACCGTCTGAAACCCTACAAAAATTCATGGTGTATTCAAGCTAAGATACTGCATACTTGGACACATTATTCCAAGGATGTTGGTATGTCATTCGAGATGATTTTGTCGGATCAAGATGTAAGTGCTAGATAGGCTATGATTTTAGCATATAATTTTATTGCATAATATTTTATCTAAAAAAATACTAAAAACAATCATATAAATTATATTAATAACATTTATATAAAAGGAATTTCAACCCATGCTCTAGCACGGTCCTAATATAGTATTATGTATTAATTATGTATTATTTGAAATACCAAATGACTAATGTCTCTTCTTCTTAATTAAGTAACCATATAAATATGTGGACACATTGGTGCAGAGTTGATACAATCAATGTTATCCCCTCATTATTAATTGGGAAGTGCTTTACAAAAACAACCTTAGTAATTATTCTAGTTATGAGATATAGTATTTTTAAGCAATATGTAGCAGGATAAAACGATTTGAGTAATTATTGGTAATTTTTAGGAACTGCAACTATTCAAACGCAAACGTAACGAAAAACCAAGCAAGTCCTTAGTGATTCTCTACTACCTTGTACGTACTCGACCTAGATTGCTAGTATTAACCAATTGATAAAAGAAACCAAATAATTAGCGGTTATACAATTTTTTACCAAAATATTGTTCCTAAGTAGTTGCGATACAAAAAAAAAAAAAAAAAAGTAGTTGCCGTGCGATACAAAACAAAATAATAATAAAAACTAGGATATATCCTGTGCTTAAAGCACGGATCAACATTAAAAAAAAATTATAATATAATAAAAAAAATTATTGTTTTTTTAAAATTTATTTTGTTTGAAAGAATATTTATTTTTAATTGTTATGTAAATCTATTAGTCTATTTGAATACTAATTATTTTAGAATATTATAGTATTTTATTTTTGACATATTATTACAGTTTTATATTTTTTTTTTGTTGTATTTGCATCATTATTTTGTGAAATATAAAATAGTAATTTTAATATTATAATTGTGAGCAAATAAAAACTATTAATTTATCATCTATATAAATTTAGTTTTACCAACCCGCCAATGTGAAAATTAAAACACACATTTTCATACATTGAGTAATATATCTTCGTTTTAAAAAATTCAAATCACAACATATATATGCAGAAAAATATACATTTTATTAATTATAAGTAATATATGAAAATTCCAAACAATTTGTAAATAAAATAAAATAAAGATGATAGGAGAATCATAATTTGAAATCTTAACAAAATCTTCCAATTTAGTTATTGAAAATAATTGTACTGTATACTTAGATATAAAATCTTAGTTTTTAAAATTCTGATTGGTTTATATATTTTTAAAAAATAATAATTAGTAATTACGTCCATAACTTATTAGAGAAAGAAAATATTTTTTTAGATTTTCTTAGATTTTTTAATATTTGATATGTGAGTGTTTTTATTTTAATTAATTATATTTATTTAAATTAGTTAATTAAGCTTAATTATTTTTTTCTAATGGTAATTGAATGTAATGTTTTACACATTTTAAGGTTAGTTTCATATTTGTACTTCTCAATTAATATAGTAGGATATAATTCTTGTCAGTTATCGTTACATATTTTATCTTTTTAACTATTACCTTACAATTCTTTTTGAAAAATGTATTTCACAGGTAAAAGTGATTTTCATTAACGACAAAATTTAATCCGAAACGAAGAGAAAAAAAACAATTACACAAATGAAAGCCGTGCCATTAAATATCATTTGGTTATTTTTCTCATAATAAAAAATATTATAAAAAAAATTAATAATATGTCATATATATTACAATAATAAATGAAAAGATGTATATGCATTAGTGGGTGCATTTGAAAGTTTGTACAAATATTGACAGGGGTCAAAACCCCAATTTTAGCAAGCTATATAACCAAATTTAATCAATTTATACTAAAAATGTGTAATGTATTGATTTTATAAGAGTCATATAACCCTAATTGTGTGAGGAACATTATTAAAAAAAATATGCTTCATTCAAAAACTAGGTCCCACGTATGAAAAGTGGAAAAATAATTCTTATAAATAGTAAAAAAATTGTGAGAAAGAAAAAGAAATATGAAATTTGTTAGAACTACACTTTTTCATATACCTCTATTCAAAAGTACTCCTTTTTTACCATTTTCATTTTTGTTCTCTTTTAATTTTTAATGACCATTTTACTCTTACATGAAAATTAATTTAAGCACTAAAAAAAAAAAAAAATTTCCCGCCACAAAATATTTCTGACATATTTTCCCGCAAATTTTTTTTTCCGCCAAAACTATTATTTCAAAAAATATTTACAAAGCTTTTATAAGGTTTTTAAAAGATTTCCAACCTTGTAAAAGCGTTTAAAAAGATTTTAAAAACGTTTACAAAGTTTTTAAGATTTTTAAAATTGAAATTTTTTTGCAGGAAAATCCAATTTTATAATTTTGGCGGGAAAAAAAAGTTTTTGCGGGATTTTTTTTTTATTTTTTGGCGGGAAAGTTTTTTAATTGTGATGATTGTACATTTTTGCTGTCACAAAAAAAAAAAGATAATTTGATCATTTTATATATAAAGAAGAGTAGTTTTAAAAATGTGATATTTAAAAAAAAGAACATGAAAAAAGAAGTATTTTTGAGAATGACCCAAACAAATAAAAACATACTTTCACGTTCTTTTCCATACAATAGACACCAATTGGAGTTATAAGCGCAAAATACGGTGAAACCACTATCTTTTAATAGAAATCAACTATTAATATCGTTTGTTTGGATATATATATATATATATATGATCGTTATTGGAAAAAGAAGTAGTATTCTAATATAACTTTGTGTATACATTACGAGACATATTTGTTTGATCTGCTACATTTTAAGCAATGAGATCTGCTACGTTGTTCATGTTTTCTTGCGTTATTATGTTATTCGTTTTGAGTCATTTTCAAGGTAATGTATCAGCTTTGTGTTTAATTTTAATTGGTTAATTACTTGTAAAATATGAATTAATTGCGAAAATTTAGTTGAATTAAAGAAAAAAGGAAAGAGGTTTACATCAACAAAAAAGGGAAAGAGGTCTAAACCATGGTTTAGTTTCAAAGTTGTTGCGTCTCCAATTGTTTATATAAATGTCTTTTGGTTTATATAAATTGATAGAGATGGATGCTCGGAAGCCAAAACTGTGCAGGGTGGATTATGGCTGGAAAAATCGATCGTGTCCCGTTCGCTCGAACGAACGTAACGATGCATGCGTAGCAGCTTTCAAAGAGAAAGGGCAACATGTTTTTGGATGCAGGTGTAGTGTAGTAAGTGATCAAGGTCTTATTTGCTTATGTAATACTCATGCTTGCTAAATATTGTTATAGCTAGCTCCATATATATACTCAAAAATATACTATTTCTTAACCCATTAATAGATAATAATAAAAGCTATGGAAGCTTTTGACATGAAACATGTAATGAAAAGAGTTTTTATGAATAAAATTAAAATATGTTTAAAATAAAACATGAAAATTATATTCTCAAATGATGAGATAATCTGTTGTTGCCAATTAAAATTTACCTATATTATACAGTCAATAAGAAACAATTCTGACATCATCAATCAACATAAGAAATATCACTTTTTAAAAAGATTGTTTTTGTATATATATATATATATATAATAATATAACTGATTTTAAGACACATATAATCTCAGATACAGTAAAACATCTATAAAAAAACTTATTTACTACAAATATTTTTTTTTTCTTTTTCCTTAAAACAAATAACTGATCAAATCAAATAAGGTGACCACTTAGCTCAACACCACCCTTGTCTTCTACAGTTCTTTACCCATCCTAAAAAAATACTATATTTTAGGACTTAATTATGTAGTACATACTAAAATACGCCATTTTTCAATGTACAATTGATTTTTAATGATATTTAAACTATATATTATTTTCTTTTGTCATCAGTTTAAATTACTTAGTATAATCTAAAAATGTGAATTCGGACAACATCCTCCTATCGGATATCCTAACATGAAAAATCGACGTTCCAAGATCCGGAAGGGAACTCCGGATATTAATTTTCGTATCGGATCTGGTCTCGGATCCCAGGAATTTTGGTAGGCATCGACGCTGGGGTTGTAATATGAAGCGTTGATTGTGTAGGGGTTATCCCGGAAAGATTTATTATTTCGAAGGATCTTTATATATATATATATATATTTTTTTTTTTTTTTTTGTTGCAAATATACGTTCTCTCTGGCATATTTTTTAAAAGGTCAGGAAGTTTCAAAGTGGATAAAAACTGAGACAGAACCGAATCCATCCATAAAGAGACAACAGAAGATCTAATCTCTATCGACCACATATACACTTTAGTCTCTTCGCCAATGGCTTCTCTGAAGCTTACACCTTCTTCTTCTCCAATCTCCATCCCTAAGGTTGGTGTTCCTTGCTCTAGGAAAGGAGTTTCATTTCTTGTAAAAGCTGAGCATTCTTCGTCTTCCTCTTCTGATCTTCAAGGTTTGTTGCGATTTCTTATTAAATTTTGTAGGGTTTCGTTTCAATTCATCATAATTTCTCTCCAGATTCTGCTGCCCTGATGGCAGCTAGAAAAATGAATCTTTATTTTTTTTTTGTTTTACCATTTACAAAGTTTGTGTTTTTTAATTTTATTTTCAGGTAAACGTCAGAGACGTCTGGTTGTAACGTTTGGTATTGTTGCTCCTTGGATCTCATTGCTAAGTAGAGCTCCAGTATCATGTAAGTTTTGATTTTCTCTAATCCTATCTTAGTTTCCAGATTTTGCCTTTTGACACTATTTTTTTTTATATTTTATTTTTGCATTATATTTGTGAAATGTGTTATCCTAAGAGGATTGATATATATGACTCAGTTGCTGCAGAAAGCAAAAAAGGATTCCTTGCTGTCTCTGACAATAAGGATGCTTATTCGTTTATCTATCCATTTGGGTGGCAGGTATCATTGTGATCTTCCTTAGTTAAACTACCTACCGCGCCGACCCATTTACAGAAAATACTTACTAGTTATAACCACCTCGTTTTGAATATTGGGTTCTAGGAAGTTGTGATTGAGGGTCAAGACAAGGTATACAAAGATGTTATTGAGCCGTTAGAAAGCGTTAGTGTGAATTTGATCCCAACTAGCAAACAGACTATTAAAGAATTTGGCCCTCCCAAGCAGGTACTGTATGTTACGTTCCATTGGAATGTTACATTCTTCTCTTCTTATTTTGGTTTTAAATTCTCTCAAAATGTTTGAACTTTGTGTCTGGTCACAGATCGCTGAAACACTGATAAAGAAAGTTTTGGCCCCTCCAAATCAGAAAACAAACCTTGTTGATGCATCAGAGGTTTGCTCCTTTGAGATAACCTTTCAACTACTACATTGAGTATTGAGGCTCTTAAGTGTAATTATATAGAGAGTGGTTTTGTCTCAATTGATGCAGCATGATGTTGATGGGAAGACTTATTATCAGTTTGAGTTCACTGTTCAGGCTAGAAACTACACCCGCCATGCCCTCGGTGTAATCACTGTGTTTAATGGTACCTATCATCTCCATGACTTCACAATGATATCTGATTTTATTTTTTAGTTGGATTTTCGAAAGAGTCATTGGTGACTGGCGTGCTGCTGTGCAGGAAAATTCTACACATTGACGACGGGAGCAAACGAGAGGAGGTGGGAGAAGATGAAAGATAGGCTTCACACTGTGGTAGATTCCTTCAAGATCACTGTTTGAAAATTATCAAGTTTGGTTTGGTTATCTCTTGTTTTGAAAAGGCCCATTTCTTGTATTTTTGTGCATTCTTCTTCTCTTAACAATATTGTTTTTTCCTGTAAGTGAGATTCAATACTCTTGACTTACCTATTACGTACCCCTCTCTCTCTCTCTCTCTGCTTTTTAACCTAACTTCATTTTCACAACATATATAGTTTGGCCAATTTGATCTCCTATCACAATCTGAACCACAGTTTTGTATAGCTTTAGCTAGTAACCAAAAAGGGCTTATAAATTGTGATGTTACAGTCAGAAAACGAAACAGAGTATTGATATTTCAGATCGTTTCCAACTATGGTATATGATATTTTCTCTGTTTGCACTCCAAATCCTCACTTGGCTTGAAGCTTTTGTAACTCTTCCCACTGTCATTTCAAGAGCAGCCACATGGAAGGTATAATCTCTTTCAGTCAAATGACCACGCATATCGTGTATTCGACCGGGAGCGATATATCAGCTGCAATGCAAATACATAAGAGTGCCACTGCCAAGAAAAATTTGTTTCCATTCAGAAATCTACTTGTAATTGATGCGCAAGACAGGGCCTTACACTGTTCCTGTAGACAGATGCTCATGTGTGTCTAAGTGTGTTTTTATCATTACTTAGCTTTGCCAAACTAGAGGAGATGACGTTTCTATGTTGAGATCCATATCAAGCAGCCTTTAGACCCATCATGAAAAAAAATGTTTTCTCTCTCGCTATGCCAATTGCCAAAGCAAGTCTCCTTCCTTGATGACCATTCTATTTTTATTCTCAAGCTTTGGGGCTTACACTGTTCCTGTAGACAGATGCTCATTCCATTCTTAGCATTCATGTCACTAAATAGCTATACATGCTTCTTAGTCTTTAACAAAATATGGACCACACCACATAGTGCACCAGCTGGACAGTATTACTATTTTCCCCAACTCAGACCAATAGCAATTGTTCATTTTCAACGCAGCATCCATAGAATTTTCAATTTTTACCATTGGCGGATCTAATTTTCACATGTGGCGGATCCATTATTTTCAGAACTTGAAATTAAACTGACTGTTTCATTCTCTTTTTAAAATTAGCATTCGCGTTTTTCATCAATAGCTCTTTGACATTCTGATTAATACAGTTATGTTTTATAAATAAAGAAGTTGATAATTAGCTCACCAGTAAAAATTTATCTTCAAGCAAGAAAAACGGACCCAAAAAAATCCATAGTCGCATTGACCGTTTAGCTTAGCAGAACCAGCTCTTCTGTGTTTGACGGCACAGTACAAACACATGACAAAGCACTGCAACGGCAACACAAAGATCAAAAGATCTCACCAAAATCATTGGAGGAACCCAAAAAAAAAAAAAAAAAAAAAAAAAAGGCGGAAGAAAATTATTTTCTTCTTCTCCGCTTCCATATCTTTTTCATCTAATACAAAAAAAAAAAAGAAGAAAAGCTTAGAACAGATCCAGAGCTAATTTTAGCTATTAAAACCAAAAAATCGAAATCCCTAAAAAATCTCTAAATCTAGGGTTTTTTTTCTTCTTCTTATACACAGAAGGTGAGTCGTCGTGGTGAGCTCCTTCGGGGACTCCAAAGATGATGATCTCCAGAGGTTTATTCGGATGGTCTCCACCTCATATGCAACCGTTAACTCCAGTCTCTGAAGTCTCCGAGCCTCCCGAGTCTCCTTCTCCTTATCTCGACCCTGGTGCTGAGTCTGGTGGTGGTGGCACGGGTACGGCGGCGGCGCAAGCGCAAGCGGACGCTGATGAAGAGATTGATGAGCTAGACGAGGTTGAGCCACCTCCTGCTGCTGTTCCTTTCTCTCAGCTCTTCGCTTGCGCTGACCGTTTCGATTGGGTGCTTATGATTGTTGGCTCCGTCGCTGCTGCTGCTCATGGTACTGCGCTTATTGTTTACTTGCATTACTTCGCCAAGATTGTTGAGGTTCTTGCTTTCTCTAATGATTTGGGTCACCAGAGATCTCGGGATCAGTTTGACCGCCTCGTCGAGGTTAGTTTCGCTTTTGACGATTTACCTCCGAATTGGCTTTTTAGTTTATTATTATTATGTGTGTTGTCAAGAGTGTTTTGAACTGTTTAGCTTCAGTTTCCATTATTGAAAGCATTGATACGAACCAGCCATCTCAAGTTACTTGTGCTCATTTGTGCAGCTTTCATTGACAATCGTCTACATCGCCGGGGGTGTTTTCATTTCTGGTTGGATTGGTAAGTTGTTTTTTGCTTAATAATATACATATATAAATGTTTCTTATTTAACAGTCACTCTTACTAAATGTTTCTTATAATAGAGGTTTCTTGCTGGATACTGACTGGAGAGAGGCAGACCGCTGTGATCAGGTCCAAGTATGTCCAAGTACTATTGAATCAGGATATGAGTTTCTTTGATACATATGGTAATAATGGGGATATTGTGAGCCAAGTGCTGAGCGATGTCTTACTCATTCAGTCAGCTTTAAGCGAAAAAGTATGTCTGTCCAGCTCCCTTTATATTGACTACTCTGAGTTTTCTCGTTCATATCTTTTCTTTTTCACTGTGAGTGATATGCTATTTCTCTAATCTTCTTCCTGTTCCTGGACTTTGCAGGTTGGAAATTATATTCATAACATGGCTACGTTTATCAGTGGACTTATTATTGGATTTGTCAACTGCTGGGAAATTGCATTGATTACACTAGCCACCGGTCCTTTCATTGTTGCTGCAGGAGGCATATCAAATATATTTCTCCACAGACTTGCTGAGAACATACAAGATGCATATGCTGAAGCAGCCGGCATTGCTGAACAGGTATTACGATTGATAGGTTTATTAAGACATTATGGAATTAGCATCAAGATTTTCTCTTCGCCGCAATTTAAAACTTGAAGTTTTTTCCAATATGATCGCTGAATACTTGAAGCATGAAAACTGGAAGCTAAAAACTAACTGTTAAAAGTTTGTATAACTATATTTTCTCACATGCATATGTGCCTTGTTTCCATCGAACTTTCTTTTTCTGCATATTTTGACTTAGAATTATGCTTAGAGAGTTAAGCATCTTTTCTTTTTAGCTCTTATTTAATTAAACTTTTTTAGTTAAGTTCAGAAAATGGTAGGCAGAATCCGAGAGGGTTAAGATTGCACTTAGGCACGAATTTCTAGGTTACTTCAGTAGATACAGTGAGGTTTACCGCGATCAAGAATCAGTTTAGCTTCTGCCAGTTTATGCATGATTACAAGTCGTTTTGTAATGTATACCCTACAGTTCCCATTTTATAGTGCTCCCTTCCGATATTAGTTTATTGCCTCAGTTAGAGTCTGGTATGAATATTCTAATTCTTAGAATGATTTATCTTAAATGTGCAGGCAATCTCTTACATTAGGACTTTATATGCCTTTACAAATGAAACTCTAGCAAAATATTCATATGCAACCTCCCTTCAAGCAACCCTGAGATATGGCATATTAATTAGTCTTGTGCAAGGCCTTGGACTTGGATTTACTTATGGGCTTGCTATATGCTCGTGTGCTCTGCAACTTTGGATTGGACGATTCTTCGTTAACAATGGAAGGGCAAATGGTGGAGAAATCATAGCAGCTCTTTTTGCTGTTATTTTAAGTGGCCTGTAAGCTTTTCTCCGGGTGGAGAAATCTTCCCAGTCTCTACTCTCTACTAACATCATATTTAATACATGTTCGGTTGATGTTAGTATTACATTTACATATATACACATGTTATAACATAGAATAATCTCTTGATTATGCATATTCTGTTGGGCAGGGGTTTAAACCAAGCTGCTACGAACTTCTATTCTTTTGATCAAGGAAGGATTGCTGCGTATAGACTTTTTGAGATGATAACTCGTTCTTCTTCTGTGGCTAATCAAGAAGGAGATGTGCTGGCTTCTGTTCAAGGAAATATTGAGTTCCGGAATGTGTATTTCAGTTATCTGTCACGGCCTGAAATTCCAATCTTGAGTGGATTTTACCTGACGGTTCCTGCTAAAAAAGCAGTTGCACTTGTTGGTAGAAATGGTTCTGGAAAAAGCAGCATCATTCCGTTAATGGAACGATTTTATGATCCAACATTAGGTACTTTGACCTGTAATTTAAGATGCACCACTCACCTGTCCATGGAGAAAATTATGAGCTGACTCCATCTGTGGTTTTCTCTTATGCAGGAGAAGTTCTCCTTGATGGAGAAAATATTAAAAATCTAAAACTGGAGTGGCTGAGAAACCAAATAGGCCTGGTTACCCAGGAGCCTGCTCTGCTAAGCTTGAGCATAAGAGAGAATATTGCATATGGTCGTGATGCTACTCATGATCAGATAGAGGAGGCAGCCAAAATTGCGCATGCACACACATTTATCAGCTCACTTGAAAAAGGATATGAAACTCAGGTAGACATCATTTGAAAAAAGACTGTTATGAAATCCTGTTTTCTTTCAGTTGGTATTCAACATTGAAGTGGGAAATGCCTTGTTTGTCTTTTAGGTCGGGAGAGCCGGTTTATCAATGACAGAGGAGCAGAAAATAAAACTTTCGATTGCTAGAGCTGTGCTTTTGAACCCAACAATTCTTCTGCTAGATGAAGTAACTGGAGGACTAGACTTCGAAGCTGAAAGAATTGTTCAGGAGGCTCTCGATCTTCTGATGTTGGGACGGTCAACGATAATAATAGCCCGACGATTAAGTTTGATTAGAAATGCTGACTATATTGCCGTGATGGAGGAAGGTCAGCTCGTTGAAATGGGTACACACGATGAATTGATAAATCTTGGTGGGCTGTATGCTGAGCTTCTGAAGTGTGAAGAAGCAACAAAGCTTCCAAGAAGGTATGATAGCTTAGAACTTAATTATTAAGTCGTGTAGTAGTCATGTGGCAGACTATATGTTTGGGCATTTGTTTTCTGTTGTTATAATCTCTAGGAGTGTGAATTTTCTGGTGCTTACTTGTGAAGGAAATTTTATGTTGGTCCAGGATGCCAGTTAGGAACTACAAGGAGTCTGCGGTGTTTCAGGTTGAGAGAGACTCGTCAGCTGGCTGTGGCATCCAAGAACCATCATCACCCAAAATGATCAAGTCTCCATCTCTTCAGAGAGGTAATGGTGTGTTCCGTCCCCAGGACCTGTGTTTTAATACTGAAGAATCACCTAATGATCATAGTCATAGCCCTGCACCTGAGAAAGTGGGGGAAAATGGCTTGCCTCTGGACGATGCTGATAAAGAGCCAACTATCAAAAGGCAAGATAGTTTCGAGATGAGGTTACCAGAACTTCCTAAAATTGATGTTCAGTGTCCCCGTCAAAAATCAAACGGTTCAGATCCTGAGTCCCCTGTTTCACCCCTTTTAACATCCGATCCTAAAAACGAGCGTTCTCATTCTCAGACGTTTAGTCGTCCTCTTAGTTTTTCTGATGACACTACAGCAAATGGTAAGCCGGCTAAGGATGCTCAACACAAGAAGTCACCTTCATTTTGGAGGTTGGCACAGCTTAGTTTCCCAGAGTGGCTTTATGCTGTATTAGGGAGTCTTGGTGCTGCCATCTTTGGCTCTTTCAATCCTCTTCTGGCTTATGTCATTGCGTTGGTAGTGACAGAATATTATAAAAGCAAAGGAGGCCACCTACGCGAGGAGGTTGACAAATGGTGTTTAATCATTGCATGCATGGGGATTGTGACAGTTGTTGCCAATTTCTTGCAGCACTTCTATTTTGGCATAATGGGGGAGAAAATGACGGAGAGAGTTCGGAGGATGATGTTCTCAGGTATTGGAAATTTTTTATTAATTTTAATCTACTTCACCACATTTTAACTATTTTTACTTGCCTCAGTTCATTAATTTTCCTGATATTACAGCAATGCTGCGTAACGAAGTTGGATGGTTCGATGATGAAGAGAACAGTCCAGATACCTTATCAATGCGTTTAGCAAATGATGCTACTTTTGTCCGAGCTGCCTTCAGCAACAGGCTTTCAATATTTATTCAAGATAGTTTTGCCGTTATTGTTGCTCTTCTTATTGGGTTGCTGCTTGGTTGGCGTTTGGCCCTTGTTGCATTGGCAACTTTGCCAATACTCACACTTTCTGCCATTGCTCAGGTTTGCATTGTTCCATCTAGAAATTTTTTTGAAATTTATTATTATATTTTAGTCAGTTTGTGTTCATTATCATGTGTTTCTGATTTTGCAAACCTTCAAATTCAAGTAGAGATTTAGCATGTAGCTCATTTTATTTTCCTCATTCTCAATGCACGTAGCTCAGAAATGTTTGTTTATTCAGCCGACACAACATTCTAACCATCACCAAAACGATTTTGCAGAAACTGTGGCTTGGCGGATTCTCAAAGGGCATACAGGAGATGCATAGAAAGGCATCTTTAGTCCTCGAGGATGCTGTTAGAAACATCTACACTGTTGTTGCTTTCTGTGCTGGTAACAAAGTGATGGAACTGTACAGGATGCAGCTCCAGCGGATACTCAGACAGAGCTTTCTCCATGGGATGGTTATTGGTTTTGCGTTTGGTTTCTCGCAGTTTCTTCTTTTCGCCTGCAATGCGCTCCTCCTATGGTGCACTGCGTTATCTGTTGACCGCGGATATATGAAATTATCCACAGCTATAACAGAGTACATGGTTTTCTCATTTGCTACATTTGCCCTTGTCGAGCCATTTGGATTAGCACCGTACATCCTCAAGCGACGTAAGTCTCTCATTTCAGTTTTTGAGATCATAGATCGAGTCCCTACAATTGAACCAGATGATAACTCTGCTCTCAAACCGCCTAATGTCTACGGAAGCATTGAACTGAGGAACATCGACTTCTGCTACCCAACTCGACCCGAGGTACTTGTGCTGAGCAACTTCAGTCTGAAAATCAGTGGCGGACAGACCGTAGCTGTGGTTGGCGTTTCGGGTTCTGGAAAAAGCACTATAATCTCACTAGTAGAGAGATACTACGACCCAGTTGCTGGTCAAGTCCTACTAGATGGGAGAGACTTGAAGTTGTATAATTTGAGATGGTTGAGAAGCCACATGGGTTTGGTTCAGCAAGAACCCATAATCTTTTCCACAACAATCAGAGAGAATATCATATATGCAAGACATAATGCGAGTGAAGCTGAGATGAAGGAAGCAGCAAGAATTGCAAATGCTCACCATTTCATCAGCAGCTTACCTCACGGTTACGACACACATATCGGGATGAGAGGCGTGGAACTTACCCCGGGACAGAAACAGAGAATAGCGATAGCGCGGGTAGTGCTGAAGAATGCTCCCATCATCTTAATAGATGAAGCAAGCTCGTCTATCGAATCTGAATCGAGCCGGGTTGTGCAGGAGGCTCTTGACACATTGATAATGGGGAACAAAACAACGATTCTAATTGCACATAGAGCGGCTATGATGAGACATGTGGATAACATTGTGGTTCTCAATGGAGGGAGGATAGTAGAGGAAGGTACACATGATTCTTTAACAGCAAAGAATGGATTGTATGTCCGTTTGATGCAACCACATTTCGGTAAAGGTTTACGCCAACATCGACTAATATAGAGTTTGAGGCTCTCTCGATGATAGAAATGATTTTGGCATCTCTGATCAATAATTCCCGGGAGGGACAGCTAAATGCTAAAAAGGATTTATACAACCACGGTTAGTTCTGTAGCAGATAGTGCCTGTAGATGTAGATTTCCATGGTGTTCGACCTGCGTATTCTTTTTTTGGAGACGAAGCTTCAGAAGTAGGTCATGGTCATTGCTTCGTTCTCCAAGGTACTGTATATCGATTTTGTTCATTGAATCCGAAGATTTTAGAAGGGTTGGTAAATCATTCGGGAAAATGTTTATTTTGTCTTTTCCTTTATTTTTTGTGCTGGTTTGATCTTGTAAAAACTTTAATGATGTATGTAAAGTTTCTAAAGTGGTAGAGAATGTGTAAATGTATTCACTTATTATTGCACAAGATATGGGTTTAAAATTCAGAGAGATGAAAAAATGGGCACACCGGGCAATGTATTTCCGGAATCGACAGTGTATGTGTTCCCGGACACATATTGAGAAGAGTCATGAATGAGATAGCGAACAAGAGAGGTAAGCCCGGGATCCACAGTTTGTTGCACCTTTAACGGGACAACACGCCCGGTCACGTTCTTCATCCACTCTTTCTGCAGGAGACTTTCTGTAATCTCTGACTTGAAAAGCCCCGGTGCGATCGAGTTTACTCTGATCTTGTGAACGCCTAACTCAAGTGTCATCATCCTCGACATAGTGTCAACTCCGCCTTTGGAACAAGCACATGCGAGTCCACCGGGCAACAACCCGCGGTGAAGCCCTGCGATCGATGAGATGTTTATCACCGAGCCACCGCGTTTAGCGTCACGCATCATAAGGCACACGTATTTGGAGACTAACCAAGGTCCGGTTAAGTTGGTCCTGAAGACTTTCTCCCACTCATCCTCTGACACATCCAAACTCGTCTTGACCTCGCCTCTGATTCCGGCATTGTTGATCAACACATCGATCTTTTCAAAGATTTCCCAAGCTTCCTTGACCGCTTTTTGAATTGTAGCTGCATCTGATGAAACGTCAAGCTCAACAGCTGCAGCTTGGATTCCAGTTGAGTTATAGCTGTTAATTTCAGAGCAGAGAGAGTTGAGTCGATCAACACGACGAGCTGCTGCGATAATCTTACAGCCAGCTTTAGCCAGATCAAGACAGACCTCTCTTCCTATACCAGAAGAAGCTCCTGTCACAAGAACCACTTTGTCTTTAAGTTCACACCATGGCTCCAATTGCCTCAACACCTGCTTCTCCCCAAAACAAAAAACAAACAAAAAAATCAAGTAATTTCAGATTACATAGACAGAAGAAACACACGATCGATAATCTCCATGGAATCATATGATGAAAAAAGATAACACAAAATCAAAATGCTAATCTCATAATTTTGAAGATAATAGAAGAAAAAGAAAGATGGGACATGAGAGAAAAGTATCTCACAGTTTGATGATTGCTCATATTTGTTTATCTGTCTTCGATGGATAAAGAGAAGCCCATAACATAGCCTTTATATATACAAAAATAAAAGAGTGTCAAAGAACAATACCATACTCCCAATTTAACATGTTTCACATAAGATGTTTTAGCGAACCCATATGTTAAAATACCGCGGTTCTAAAGACAAGACACCAACTCGAACACGTTCCCACAACAGGACGGTTTGTGCCCAATCCGTAGTTTTTAGGTCCCAATGAATATCATCCTTTCATTGCATATTATAAGAAGCTTAGTGCAATCATCACCAGATAACGTGGCTTAACAGATTCGTGTAACCCATCGCAAACTTATTATTAGGTTTTGATGATTTTATTTACCGACTATCAATCAATACCCGACATTAGGAGACTCAATGATGTTTCCTCTCTTATTTTGGCAACAAGCAAATAAACAATTCATATATGTATATACAGTATTGTAACGTTTTATAACCACGAATTTCTCGCGTACAGATTGGTAGTGCTCGGGCTCCACAACGGAGTGTTCAGTACTCTATCATTCAAAAATACCTAAATAAATTTATAATAAGATATGAAGACAATTGAATTTTGAGTTGGTTTAAAACTAAACCGGGATCATAGAGGTAGAAGAATAAAGAAAGAGATTGGAACAAGAACTAAAGAGAAGATACGGACTCATCAACAAATACCAAACCTAATAATCTTCGAATCCAAAGATAAAAAAGCATATAACAAAAGATAATATCTTAATTTCTCTAGCAAAACTGGAGACTATGGAAAAAGAAAAAGCAGAAGTCTGTTTTCAACCCGATAAAGTGAAATCACAGAGCTGACAGATGGATGAGATTTAGATGATCCCGATTTTGTTAGCCACGTCCAAAGCATCATAATCAGGAGTCAACCTCACATACGCTTTCTTCGTTCCATCGGGCCTGTAACAAAAAGATACATTATATAACATCATCTCTTCAAGTAAAAAAAACGAAAACTAAAGTGATGTTTTCAGTTTTCCAAGTGTGTTTTTACCTAATGAGGGTGTTGACTTTCTTGGTCTGAATGTCATACATCTTCTTGACAGCATCTTTGATCTTCTTCTTGTCAGCACGGATGTCAACAATGAAGACTAAGGTGTTGTTGTCTTCGATCTTCTTCATGGCAGACTCGGTAGTGAGAGGGTACTTGAGGATCTGGTAATGATCCAATTTGTTCCTTGGCGTCGCACTGAGTCGTGGGTACTTGGGATTCCTAGGAATGCTCAATGTCTTTGGCCTGTGGAAAGTCACCTTTGTCCTGATCTTCTTAGCAGACTTCTTAATGATCTGGCCAGATTTCACTGCTTTGGCAGCTTTCAAGGCCTTGGCCTTAGGGTCGGCCTTCTTGGTGACATCAACTGCAATAAACAATGGAGCATTGAACCAATTTGAAAAACTGAATTGTAAAACCTGAATTTGTATATGAACTATTCACGAATGCATATACATTTTAAACAACCGTCATAATCCCAAAAAACATTATGTTCAATACCATATCAAAGCTCAGACTCATTTCTAAAAAGACAGATCATAAAAAAAAGTTTTGCAAATCACAGAGAAACAAAGCACAAGATCAGATGAAACCATAACAGAGAAAGGTCACATCAGCACGAGAAAGAGAAGACGTAATGATCAAAACACGATATATTAACAGAGCCAGGCAAGAATCATACATTTCAGAAAGCTGTTCAGTTACAGTATTGGATATTGATAAATAAGCAATCGTGAATAGCAGCATACTTTGATGACGATTTGGAATCAAATTTACTAATCAAAGTAACAAGAAACAAAGCAGATAACAACGGAAAAAAAAAAAAAAAAAAAAGGCCTCACCTTTAGCTGGAGCCATTACTCAAAGATAGATCCTTTCAACGAAATCTGCAAAAACCCAGAAAATCAAATCAGTAAAGAAAATGATAGCAATTGAAAGCTGAGAAGAAGGGGTTAGAACGGGAGATCGAGAGTGATGAGAAGGACGAACCTGAGCGGCGAAACAGAAGAAACCCTAAAAAATCAGCAGCTTCGAAGTCGCTCTGAGGTTTTTTTATTTATTTGTAAAGGTGAAGTGAAAATGAAATCAAAGAGTAAACCCTAGATTGATTCCATTTTGGGCCTTGAATACAGTAATGGGCTTCTTTTATATGAGCCCAATTAGAAACTAGGTTAAAAAATTGATGAAGTGATGAAATTTACTACAAGAAGATTTTGTGAACGTATTCATTGTACAAATAGAAACTGAAACTAAAAAGTAAAAAAACCAAGATTGGGACATCAAACTGTTGATGCTTATTCTAACCAAATCCTTCTTTAATTTTGAGTTTTAGAAAAACATGTCTCATGAATGGAATAAAATCTACATGTACAGTAGACACACCAATTGAGGCCTTGAGGAGAAACAGAAATGACATTTTGTTTGGTTTTACAGTTTTACAGTTTTAGAGAGAG